>NW_026944344.1:0-2500 GCF_033439085.1 Chaetomium fimeti
AACGCGATGATACTACCCGCACGTTGTAGACGTATAAGAATAGGCTCCGGCCTCGTATCTTAGCAGGCGATTCCTCCACCGGCCTCGAAGTGGTCGGCGGTAATTCGCGTATTGTAATTTCGGCACGCGCGGGATCAAATCCTTTGCAGACGACTTAGCTGTGCGCAAGGGTCCTGTAAGCAGTAGAGTAGCCTGTTGTTACGATGCTGCTGAGGGTAATCCCTTCTTTCCCTAGATTTCCCAGCGAGAGCCGCCATCAGATTGCGCTCGGCGAGCCTTTACGGGGGACGAAGAAATGGTGGGTGGCGGCGAGACCCCCAGGGTCTCTCGCCGGGCCTCGGTGCAGGGTAGGCCGGTTGGGAGATCGGGCGGGGACTTGGTCGCGGGCCGCCCTGCCGGCCGGTCTTGATCGGCGGGACGGCGGTGCAGGGTAGGCGAATCTTTGGGAGTTGGCAGGAGAGGTGGTAGGGCCGCTTGGTAGGTAGGAGACCGGTGCAGGGTAGGCTGGTTGGGAGGTGGGCGGTGCAGGGTAGGTCGGCTGGGAGGTGGGCGGTGTAGGGTAGGTCGGTTGGGAGGTGGTGGGAGGCTGCTGAGTGGGAGGTACAGGGTAGGCGGGTTGGGAGATGGGTTGGGAGGTGCAGGGTAGGCGGGTTGGTATGTGGTGGGAGCGGTGCAGGGTAGGCGGGTTGGTATGTGGTGGGAGCGGTGCAGGGTAGGCGGGTTGGTATGTGGTGGGAGCGGTGCAGGGTAGGGGGTTGGGAGGTGCAGGGTAGGCGAGTTGGGGGCAGGGTAGGCGAGTTGGGAGTAGGTAGGAGCGGTGCAGGGTAGGTGAGTTGGGAGGTGCAGGGTAGGCGGGTTGGTATGTGGTGGGAGCGGTGCAGGGTAGGCGGGTTGGTATGTGGTGGGAGCGGTGCAGGGTAGGCGGGTTGGTATGTGGTGGGAGCGGTGCAGGGTAGGCGGGTTGGGAGGTGCAGGGTAGGCGAGTTGGGAGGTGCAGGGTAGGCGAGTTGGGAGTAGGTAGGAGCGGTGCAGGGTAGGTGAGTTGGGAGGTGCAGGGTAGGCGACTTGGGGTGTGGTGGGAGTGGTGGGAGCGGTGCAGGGTAGGCCGCTCGGTAGGCGGTGGGTGCAGGGTAGGCGGGTTGGTAGGTACAGGGTAGGTGGGTTAGGAGATAGGTTGGGAGGTGTAGGGTAGGTTGTTTGGTAAGTGGGTGGGGTGTGGGGTAGGCTGCTTGGTGTGTGGGAGGTGTAGGGTAGGCTAGCTGGGGAGCGAGATGTTGGAATGGACTTTTACCCTTTTGTAGGCCGGGTTGTAGAGGGTTCTATACTATCTTCTTCGGTATATATAGGGAGTGCTAGGGGGGCTCTAGCCTTCGATGTAGGGTAGGTAGGGGGGTAAGGGCGGCGGTAGAGGCGAGTATATTTAGTAGGAGAGAGAATTCCTAGCAGTACTTTTAGATCTTAAAAGGTTTAACTTTTAAAGTTTTCTTATATTTAGAATATTTCTTTTTACTTTAGAATTGGTATTATTATAATAGTTTCTTTAGAGTAGGCTAGTTAGGAGGTATAGGGTAGGTTGTTTGGTAAGTGGTAGGTGTAGGGTAGGCGGGTTGGTATGTGGTGGGAGCGGTGCAGGGTAGGCGGGTTGGTATGTGGTGGGAGCGGTGCAGGGTAGGCGGGTTGGTATGTGGTGGGAGCGGTGCAGGGTAGGCGGGTTGGTATGTGGTGGGAGCGGTGCAGGGTAGGCGGGTTGGTATGTGGTGGGAGCGGTGCAGGGTAGGCGGGTTGGTATGTGGTGGGAGCAGGGTAGGCGGGTTGGTAGGTACAGGGTAGGTGGGTTAGGAGATAGGTTGGGAGGTGTAGGGTAGGTTGTTTGGTAAGTGGGTGGGGTGTGGGGTAGGCTGCTTGGTGTGTGGTGGGAGCGGTGCAGGGTAGGCGGGTTGGTATGTGGTGGGAGCGGTGCAGGGTAGGCGGGTTGGTATGTGGTGGGAGCGGTGCAGGGTAGGCGGGTTGGTATGTGGTGGGAGCAGGGTAGGCGGGTTGGTAGGTACAGGGTAGGTGGGTTAGGAGATAGGTTGGGAGGTGTAGGGTAGGTTGTTTGGTAAGTGGGTGGGGTGTGGGGTAGGCTGCTTGGTGTGTGGTGGGAGCGGTGCAGGGTAGGCGGGTTGGTATGTGGTGGGAGCGGTGCAGGGTAGGCGGGTTGGTATGTGGTGGGAGCGGTGCAGGGTAGGCGACTTGGGGTGTGGTGGGAGTGGTGGGAGCGGTGCAGGGTAGGCCGCTCGGTAGGCGGTGGGTGCAGGGTAGGCGGGTTGGTAGGTACAGGGTAGGTGGGTTAGGAGATAGGTTGGGAGGTGTAGGGTAGGTTGTTTGGTAAGTGGGTGGGGTGTGGGGTAGGCTGCTTGGTGTGTGGTGGGAGCGGTGCAGGGTAGGCCGCTCGGTAGGCGGTGGGTGCAGGGTAGGCGGGTTGGTAGGTGGGCGAGGTGCAGGGTAGGCCGTTTGGGAG
>NW_026944344.1:47500-50000 GCF_033439085.1 Chaetomium fimeti
TTGGGAGGTGCAGGGTAGGCGAGTTGGGAGTAGGTAGGAGCGGTGCAGGGTAGGTGAGTTGGGAGGTGCAGGGTAGGCGACTTGGGGTGTGGTGGGAGTGGTGGGAGCGGTGCAGGGTAGGCCGCTCGGTAGGCGGTGGGTGCAGGGTAGGCGGGTTGGTAGGTACAGGGTAGGTGGGTTAGGAGATAGGTTGGGAGGTGTAGGGTAGGTTGTTTGGTAAGTGGGTGGGGTGTGGGGTAGGCTGCTTGGTGTGTGGGAGGTGTAGGGTAGGCTAGCTGGGGAGCGAGATGTTGGAATGGACTTTTACCCTTTTGTAGGCCGGGTTGTAGAGGGTTCTATACTATCTTCTTCGGTATATATAGGGAGTGCTAGGGGGGCTCTAGCCTTCGATGTAGGGTAGGTAGGGGGGTAAGGGCGGCGGTAGAGGCGAGTATATTTAGTAGGAGAGAGAATTCCTAGCAGTACTTTTAGATCTTAAAAGGTTTAACTTTTAAAGTTTTCTTATATTTAGAATATTTCTTTTTACTTTAGAATTGGTATTATTATAATAGTTTCTTTAGAGTAGGCTAGTTAGGAGGTATAGGGTAGGTTGTTTGGTAAGTGGTAGGTGTAGGGTAGGCGGGTTGGTATGTGGTGGGAGCGGTGCAGGGTAGGCGGGTTGGTATGTGGTGGGAGCGGTGCAGGGTAGGCGGGTTGGTATGTGGTGGGAGCGGTGCAGGGTAGGCGGGTTGGTATGTGGTGGGAGCGGTGCAGGGTAGGCGGGTTGGTATGTGGTGGGAGCGGTGCAGGGTAGGCGGGTTGGTATGTGGTGGGAGCAGGGTAGGCGGGTTGGTAGGTACAGGGTAGGTGGGTTAGGAGATAGGTTGGGAGGTGTAGGGTAGGTTGTTTGGTAAGTGGGTGGGGTGTGGGGTAGGCTGCTTGGTGTGTGGTGGGAGCGGTGCAGGGTAGGCGGGTTGGTAGGTACAGGGTAGGTGGGTTAGGAGATAGGTTGGGAGGTGTAGGGTAGGTTGTTTGGTAAGTGGGTGGGGTGTGGGGTAGGCTGCTTGGTGTGGTGGGAGCGGTGCAGGGTAGGCGGGTTGGTATGTGGTGGGAGCGGTGCAGGGTAGGCGGGTTGGTATGTGGTGGGAGCGGTGCAGGGTAGGCGGGTTGGTATGTGGTGGGAGCAGGGTAGGCGGGTTGGTAGGTACAGGGTAGGTGGGTTAGGAGATAGGTTGGGAGGTGTAGGGTAGGTTGTTTGGTAAGTGGGTGGGGTGTGGGGTAGGCTGCTTGGTGTGTGGTGGGAGCGGTGCAGGGTAGGCGGGTTGGTATGTGGTGGGAGCGGTGCAGGGTAGGCGGGTTGGTATGTGGTGGGAGCGGTGCAGGGTAGGCGACTTGGGGTGTGGTGGGAGTGGTGGGAGCGGTGCAGGGTAGGCCGCTCGGTAGGCGGTGGGTGCAGGGTAGGCGGGTTGGTAGGTACAGGGTAGGTGGGTTAGGAGATAGGTTGGGAGGTGTAGGGTAGGTTGTTTGGTAAGTGGGTGGGGTGTGGGGTAGGCTGCTTGGTGTGTGGTGGGAGCGGTGCAGGGTAGGCCGCTCGGTAGGCGGTGGGTGCAGGGTAGGCGGGTTGGTAGGTGGGCGAGGTGCAGGGTAGGCCGTTTGGGAGGTGCCGCTGCCGGGTCGCCTTCGTGGCTGCTCGTGTCACACATCTGCGCGGCTGCGAGCAGGTGAGCCCATTTTTAGCGAAACCCATACAAATGAGTTTTGCGGGATTGAGAAATCCACCCCAGAGCCCGCCGGCCCGTGGGAGGCACTGCGCCCTGGTCGGTGGGTATATGAGAAGGGAGCAGCAGCCAGAGCGGCGAGAGCAGCCAGGGCAGCCAGAAACGGTACAGAAGGTGCCGGCTGGCTTCCACGGCCCTGCCCGCGGTCTGCGCGGCCTCCTCACTCCTTTCGGGGTTCGTGGCACGACTGTGTGCGGCTGCGAGCAGGTGAGCCCATTTTTAGCGAAACCCATACAAATGAGTTTTGCGGGATTGAGAAATCCACCCCAGAGCCCGCCGGCCCGTGCGCCCCACTGCGCCCTGGTCGGTGGGTATATGAGAAGGGAAGCAGAAAGCCCTGTGGGGGGGATGTCGAGCAAGCCTCGGCACCCCTCCACGGCAGCCTTCGCAGGCCGCTGACGGTCCCATTTCGTTCATCGCCGCCTTCGCGTGGTGCCCTACGGTCTGCCGGGGGTACCGACGATTGCGGCGAGCACCACCCCAGCACCGCTGCTGCCCTGGCGCTACCCGCCCGGGGTCCGCACGGCATCTGGGAAGACTCTTTCAGGCGCAAGGGAATACCCCATGTGCGCCGAGGGGTGGGCTATGTGGGTGTTTGGCGGTTCGCCATACCTGTTTCAAAGCCACCGGGGGCACCTACCGGTTGGGGACGCCTTCAGGGCTGAACCTCCCGGTCGGGCCTCCTCTTGGGGCGCTTAGGCGGTGACTTCGGGGCGTTCGCGCCCCGCTCTCGCCCGCCGACA
>NW_026944344.1:57500-62578 GCF_033439085.1 Chaetomium fimeti
GGTTGTAGAGGGTTCTATACTATCTTCTTCGGTATATATAGGGAGTGCTAGGGGGGCTCTAGCCTTCGATGTAGGGTAGGTAGGGGGGTAAGGGCGGCGGTAGAGGCGAGTATATTTAGTAGGAGAGAGAATTCCTAGCAGTACTTTTAGATCTTAAAAGGTTTAACTTTTAAAGTTTTCTTATATTTAGAATATTTCTTTTTACTTTAGAATTGGTATTATTATAATAGTTTCTTTAGAGTAGGCTAGTTAGGAGGTATAGGGTAGGTTGTTTGGTAAGTGGTAGGTGTAGGGTAGGCGGGTTGGTATGTGGTGGGAGCGGTGCAGGGTAGGCGGGTTGGTATGTGGTGGGAGCGGTGCAGGGTAGGCGGGTTGGTATGTGGTGGGAGCGGTGCAGGGTAGGCGGGTTGGTATGTGGTGGGAGCGGTGCAGGGTAGGCGGGTTGGTATGTGGTGGGAGCGGTGCAGGGTAGGCGGGTTGGTATGTGGTGGGAGCAGGGTAGGCGGGTTGGTAGGTACAGGGTAGGTGGGTTAGGAGATAGGTTGGGAGGTGTAGGGTAGGTTGTTTGGTAAGTGGGTGGGGTGTGGGGTAGGCTGCTTGGTGTGTGGTGGGAGCGGTGCAGGGTAGGCGGGTTGGTAGGTACAGGGTAGGTGGGTTAGGAGATAGGTTGGGAGGTGTAGGGTAGGTTGTTTGGTAAGTGGGTGGGGTGTGGGGTAGGCTGCTTGGTGTGTGGTGGGAGCGGTGCAGGGTAGGCGGGTTGGTATGTGGTGGGAGCGGTGCAGGGTAGGCGGGTTGGTATGTGGTGGGAGCGGTGCAGGGTAGGCGGGTTGGTATGTGGTGGGAGCAGGGTAGGCGGGTTGGTAGGTACAGGGTAGGTGGGTTAGGAGATAGGTTGGGAGGTGTAGGGTAGGTTGTTTGGTAAGTGGGTGGGGTGTGGGGTAGGCTGCTTGGTGTGTGGTGGGAGCGGTGCAGGGTAGGCGGGTTGGTATGTGGTGGGAGCGGTGCAGGGTAGGCGGGTTGGTATGTGGTGGGAGCGGTGCAGGGTAGGCGACTTGGGGTGTGGTGGGAGTGGTGGGAGCGGTGCAGGGTAGGCCGCTCGGTAGGCGGTGGGTGCAGGGTAGGCGGGTTGGTAGGTACAGGGTAGGTGGGTTAGGAGATAGGTTGGGAGGTGTAGGGTAGGTTGTTTGGTAAGTGGGGTGGGGTGTGGGGTAGGCTGCTTGGTGTGTGGTGGGAGCGGTGCAGGGTAGGCCGCTCGGTAGGCGGTGGGTGCAGGGTAGGCGGGTTGGTAGGTGGGCGAGGTGCAGGGTAGGCCGTTTGGGAGGTGCCGCTGCCGGGTCGCCTTCGTGGCTGCTCGTGTCACACATCTGCGCGGCTGCGAGCAGGTGAGCCCATTTTTAGCGAAACCCATACAAATGAGTTTTGCGGGATTGAGAAATCCACCCCAGAGCCCGCCGGCCCGTGGGAGGCACTGCGCCCTGGTCGGTGGGTATATGAGAAGGGAGCAGCAGCCAGAGCGGCGAGAGCAGCCAGGGCAGCCAGAAACGGTACAGAAGGTGCCGGCTGGCTTCCACGGCCCTGCCCGCGGTCTGCGCGGCCTCCTCACTCCTTTCGGGGTTCGTGGCACGACTGTGTGCGGCTGCGAGCAGGTGAGCCCATTTTTAGCGAAACCCATACAAATGAGTTTGCGGGATTGAGAAATCCACCCCAGAGCCCGCCGGCCCGTGCGCCCCACTGCGCCCTGGTCGGTGGGTATATGAGAAGGGAAGCAGAAAGCCCTGTGGGGGGGATGTCGAGCAAGCCTCGGCACCCCTCCACGGCAGCCTTCGCAGGCCGCTGACGGTCCCATTTCGTTCATCGCCGCCTTCGCGTGGTGCCCTACGGTCTGCCGGGGTACCGACGATTGCGGCGAGCACCACCCCAGCACCGCTGCTGCCCTGGCGCTACCCGCCCGGGGTCCGCACGGCATCTGGGAAGACTCTTTCAGGCGCAAGGGAATACCCCATGTGCGCCGAGGGGTGGGCTATGTGGGTGTTTGGCGGTTCGCCATACCTGTTTCAAAGCCACCGGGGGCACCTACCGGTTGGGGACGCCTTCAGGGCTGAACCTCCCGGTCGGGCCTCCTCTTGGGGCGCTTAGGCGGTGACTTCGGGGCGTTCGCGCCCCGCTCTCGCCCGCCGACAGCGCTCTGGGGAATTCAGGAGGGGAAAGCGGATGTGACCCGCGGCGAGACCGGCACGCGCCGGACGAGCTGCGCGGCCACGCGGGCCCAGCCCGCCGACCCAGTAACCTAGTGAACTCTTCCGCCCTGAAATACGGGCGGTTGGCCTTAACCGGCGCACGATAGTTACCTGGTTGATTCTGCCAGTAGTCATATGCTTGTCTCAAAGATTAAGCCATGCATGTCTAAGTATAAGCAATTATACCGCGAAACTGCGAATGGCTCATTAAATCAGTTATCGTTTATTTGATAGTACCTTACTACATGGATAACCGTGGTAATTCTAGAGCTAATACATGCTAAAAATCCCGACTTCGGAAGGGATGTATTTATTAGATTAAAAACCAATGCCCTTCGGGGCTCTCTGGTGATTCATAATAACTTCTCGAATCGCACGGCCTTGCGCCGGCGATGGTTCATTCAAATTTCTGCCCTATCAACTTTCGACGGCTGGGTCTTGGCCAGCCGTGGTGACAACGGGTAACGGAGGGTTAGGGCTCGACCCCGGAGAAGGAGCCTGAGAAACGGCTACTACATCCAAGGAAGGCAGCAGGCGCGCAAATTACCCAATCCCGACACGGGGAGGTAGTGACAATAAATACTGATACAGGGCTCTTTCGGGTCTTGTAATTGGAATGAGTACAATTTAAATCCCTTAACGAGGAACAATTGGAGGGCAAGTCTGGTGCCAGCAGCCGCGGTAATTCCAGCTCCAATAGCGTATATTAAAGTTGTTGAGGTTAAAAAGCTCGTAGTTGAACCTTGGGCCTAGCCGGGCCGGTCCGCCTCACCGCGTGCACTGGCTCGGCTGGGTCTTTCCTTCTGGAGAACCGCATGCCCTTCACTGGGTGTGCCGGGGAACCAGGACTTTTACTCTGAACAAATTAGATCGCTTAAAGAAGGCCTATGCTCGAATACATTAGCATGGAATAATAGAATAGGACGTGTGGTTCTATTTTGTTGGTTTCTAGGACCGCCGTAATGATTAATAGGGACAGTCGGGGGCATCAGTATTCAATTGTCAGAGGTGAAATTCTTGGATTTATTGAAGACTAACTACTGCGAAAGCATTTGCCAAGGATGTTTCATTAATCAGGAACGAAAGTTAGGGGATCGAAGACGATCAGATACCGTCGTAGTCTTAACCATAAACTATGCCGATTAGGGATCGGACGGCGTTATTTTTTGACCCGTTCGGCACCTTACGATAAATCAAAATGTTTGGGCTCCTGGGGGAGTATGGTCGCAAGGCTGAAACTTAAAGAAATTGACGGAAGGGCACCACCAGGGGTGGAGCCTGCGGCTTAATTTGACTCAACACGGGGAAACTCACCAGGTCCAGACACGATGAGGATTGACAGATTGAGAGCTCTTTCTTGATTTCGTGGGTGGTGGTGCATGGCCGTTCTTAGTTGGTGGAGTGATTTGTCTGCTTAATTGCGATAACGAACGAGACCTTAACCTGCTAAATAGCCCGTATTGCTTTGGCAGTACGCTGGCTTCTTAGAGGGACTATCGGCTCAAGCCGATGGAAGTTTGAGGCAATAACAGGTCTGTGATGCCCTTAGATGTTCTGGGCCGCACGCGCGCTACACTGACAGAGCCAGCGAGTACTCCCTTGCCGGAAGGCCCGGGTAATCTTGTTAAACTCTGTCGTGCTGGGGATAGAGCATTGCAATTATTGCTCTTCAACGAGGAATCCCTAGTAAGCGCAAGTCATCAGCTTGCGTTGATTACCGTCCCTGCCCTTGTACACACCGCCCGTCGCTACTACCGATTGAATGGCTCAGTGAGGCTTCCGGACTGGCCCAGAGAGGTCGGCAACGACCACTCAGGGCCGGAAAGCTATCCAAACTCGGTCATTTAGAGGAAGTAAAAGTCGTAACAAGGTCTCCGTTGGTGAACCAGCGGAGGGATCATTACAGAGTTGCAAAACTAAAAACCAAAATTGTGAACGTTACCTAAAACCGCTGTCGGCGGGCGGCCCCGGGGGTACCCCGGGAGCTGGGCCCCAGGGCGCGCCCGCGGAGGTCACAAACTCTTGATAATTTATGGCCTCTCTGAGTCTTCTGTACTGAATAAGTCAAAACTTTCAACAACGGATCTCTTGGTTCTGGCATCGATGAAGAACGCAGCGAAATGCGATAAGTAATGTGAATTGCAGAATTCAGTGAATCATCGAATCTTTGAACGCACATTGCGCCCGCCAGTATTCTGGCGGGCATGCCTGTTCGAGCGTCATTTCAACCATCAAGCCCCCGGCTTGTGTTGGGGACCTGCGGCTGCCGCAGGCCCTGAAAAGCAGTGGCGGGCTCGCTGTCACACCGAGCGTAGTAGCATACATCTCGCTCTGGGCGTGCTGCGGGTTCCGGCCGTTAAACCACCTTTTAACCCAAGGTTGACCTCGGATCAGGTAGGAAGACCCGCTGAACTTAAGCATATCAATAAGCGGAGGAAAAGAAACCAACAGGGATTGCCTCAGTAACGGCGAGTGAAGCGGCAACAGCTCAAATTTGAAATCTGGCCTCGGCCCGAGTTGTAATTTGCAGAGGAAGCTTTAGGCGCGGCACCTTCTGAGTCCCCTGGAACGGGGCGCCATAGAGGGTGAGAGCCCCGTATAGTTGGATGCCTAGCCTGTGTAAAGCTCCTTCGACGAGTCGAGTAGTTTGGGAATGCTGCTCAAAATGGGAGGTAAATTTCTTCTAAAGCTAAATACCGGCCAGAGACCGATAGCGCACAAGTAGAGTGATCGAAAGATGAAAAGCACTTTGAAAAGAGGGTTAAATAGCACGTGAAATTGTTGAAAGGGAAGCGCTTGTGACCAGACTTGCGCCGGGCAGATCATCCGGTGTTCTCACCG
>NW_026944345.1:0-52570 GCF_033439085.1 Chaetomium fimeti
GGCGATCCATTTGGCCAGGTACTCCAGTTTCCCCCTTGTCAGTCGAGAGCCCATCAGTTTCTCTACTTGGTATTCCAGCTCCCCATCGATTTCCTCTGGTGGTAACGGGGTAGGGATTTGCCCCGGGAGCGGGTCGCTCGGAGCCTTCCTCAGTTTGTCGGGCGAGAAGACCGGGTGCATCTTCCAGGTGTCGGGCAGGTCTAGGAGATAGGAAGCTCCCTTCTTAGCTAAGATCTTAAACGGCCCTGAGACCGGAAAGTCCAGCTTGTCGCTCGGTCGATTCGTTTGCCAGTTTCCCTTCGTAACCATGACGTAGTCACCTGTCTTGAAGTCTTCCGGGCGTCTGTGCTTGTCAGCCTGTTTTTTCTGGGTGGCTTGGGCCTTTTCGAGGTGCTCTTTCGCTAGGAGGACGGCCTCCTGGATCCTGGAGGTCATCTTCACTGCGTCCTCTCTGCTGAGTGTTTCCGCTTCCGAAAGGGACTGTTGGGAACGGGCTTCCCAGTCGAATGACATTCGTGGTTGGTATCCGGTTTCCACTTCGAAGGGAGAAAGCCCTATAGACTCGTGCGGGAGGATGGCCTGGGCGAAGTCCATTGCAGGCAGGAGCTCGGCCCAGTTGTCCTGGTAGTGGTTGACAAAGGGCCTCAATCGCTGGTCGAGGTACTGGTTCATGATTTCGGTCTGTCCATCAGTCTGTGGGTGCTCGGAAGAGGAGAGCTTGATCTTGACTCCTAGCATTCGGCAGAACTCGTCCCAGAAGTGGGAGATGAATTGCGGGCCTCGGTCCGAGACCACCGAATCTGGAACCCCGTGGTTTCTCCAAACGTACTTGTAGTACATGCCTGCCATCTCTTTAGCGGTGGTTGTCTTGTAGCAGGGTAGGGAATAGGCTCTTTTGGTCAGTCGGTCTACTACCACAAAGACTTGGTCGTAGCCCTGCTTGTCTTCGGGCATGCTGTGAAAGTCCATCGTAACGTGCTGCCAGGGTCGGTTCGGGATGTCTAGGGGCTTCAGGAGCCCGGGTGTCTTGTCGCGCGGCTTGTGTGATCTCCTGCAGGTGAGGCAGTTGCGGACGAAAGTATCGATGTCCGAGAACATCTTTGGCCAGTAGTACCGTTGCCGAACGAGGGTCCGCATCTTGTTTCGGCCTGGGTGAGCAGTAGGGAGCTGCTCGTGGATCTCGGCCAACAGGTGGGTACGCAGGTTGTCCTCTCCTGCTACTACCAACCTTCCTCCCTTCAGGAGGAGTCCTTCTTGAATGGTCCAGTCAGTGTCATTGCCGGGCTTGCTTGCCATCTCTCGGAACGACTCGAGGCTCTCGGCTCCTCGATTCGCTTGCAGGATTTTGTCGATGAGGTCTACCCCCTGGGGACGTCCTTCAACGTCGTCGGTGTCGATGCTCCAGATCTTGCAGGCTTGGACGCTGATCGGAGGCTCCTGCGTGTTCAGGAGGTCTTGTTCTTGCTCGCTGATCTCCTGAAACTCTTTCAACACCTGTGGGTCTAACTTGTGAGCCGGCAAAAGGGTCTGTGTTCGGTAAGCGGCTTGGATCGCCTTCTGGGTGGTAAGGTCCTCCGTCTTCCTGGAAAGGCCGTCCGCTGCCGCGTTCATCTTGCCGGGCCGGTACTTGATCTCGAAGTTTAGGGGTGCTAGAAACTCCGACCAACCTGCTTGCCGGGCGTTTAGTAATCTTTTGGTCATAAAGTATTGGAGGGCGTGGTGGTCTGTCAAGACCTCGAACTTCTTCTGGATGCCCAGGAGCAGGGGATACCATTCCTCGCAGGCACGGACAATAGCGAGGAGTTCCTTGTCGTGGATGGGATAGTTGCCTTCCGGGCCGTTCATTGTCTTGGAGAAGTAGCAAACAGGTCTCCAAAGCTCGTCAACCTTCTGGGAGAGAACTCCCGCGATGACCCCGTCGGATGCGTCTGTCTCCAGGCGGGTCTCGCGCTCGATCTGGTAGTGGACAAGGAGTGGGGTCGTGGTCAGAGCCTTCTTCAGGTGGTCAAAGGCTTCCTGACAATCGTCGGTCCACTGGAAAGCTCGATCCTTCATTGTCAGCTTCTGTAGGGGTCTCGCAATGTTGCCGTATCGTTCCACAAAGCGGCGATAGAAGTTGCAGAACCCGAGGAAGGCCTGAACTCCTTTCACCGTCGCTGGGGTCTGCCAAGAGGTCACGGCTTCGATCTTCTGGGGGTCAACTCGGATGCCGTCGGTTCCCACGATGAATCCCAAAAACTTAGTCTCGGTGGTGTGAAATTCACACTTCTTGAGGTCTGCTTGTAGGCCAGCTCCTCGGAGCTTCTGGAGTACCTTTTTGACATGCTCCTGATGTTCTTCTTCGTTGTCCGAGTAGATGATGAGGTCGTCGATGTAAGCCGTCAGGAAATGGTCTAGAAACTCGAACACCTGTGAGTTGATAAAGCTCTGGAAGGTTGCCGGGCCGTTGCACAACCCAAACGGCATCACCTTATATTTGTACTGCCCGTAGCGGGTGCGGAAGGTGGTTAAGTCTTCGCTCTCTGGGTCCATTCGGATGCGGTGGAACGCCTGTCGGATGTCTAGCTTGGTGAAGATCTTGGCCTTTCCCAGCTGTCTCAGGGTATCGTCAATTAGCGGGAGGGGGTACCGATTCTTGGTTGTCAGCGCGTTCAGCTTCCGATAGTCCACACAAACCCTCCATGACCCGTCAGATTTCAATGCAAACAGTACCGGGGAGGCGAAGGGAGCCGAGGAGGGCTCGATGAATCCGCGCTCCAAGCAGTCTTTTAGATAGGCCTTCAGGGCTTCCAGCTGGGTCAGGGTGTGCCCGTACAGTGGACTGGTTGTCAAGCCCTGTTTGCTTTCCACCTCGATCTTGTGGTCCGCTTCTCGGTGTGGTGGTAGGTTGTCTGATTCCTTCTTCGAGAACACGTCGGCGTATTCTTCCAGGTAGGGATGCTTGCTTGCTGCCGCCTCCATCGCCCTCTGTGTATCTTCGTCTTCTCCCTCGAGGAGCCTTTTCTTGTGATCGATCACCTTCTGAATGGAGTTGATAGAGCTGATTCCCACTGATACGAAGCTGTGTTGGTGCCCCGGGTTCCTCTTCAGCATCGTAGACATGGCTACAGCGCTGATCATTACTGCGCGGGCAGCGGTCTCAAGGCCTTTCGTGTCTTCGTATTGGCTCCATTCCCACTGGAGCCCTTCTGCAACCGTTCGTTCCTTAGGGGGGTCAGCGCTGTAAGGTTCCCGCAGCGCCTTTGCCATCTTTTGTTCGTGCTTGTAATGGTGGTCCGTGCTTGTCGCTTTCTGCGCCCCCTTATGTCCTCCCCGACCAGGGTGCAGTGGGTCGCACGGGCCGGCGGGCTCGGTGCAGGGTAGCTGCTCGGTGCGGGGTAGGTCCAGGGTAGGCGGATCGGGTTTTTTCCTTTTCAAGAGGCTCAGGGTCCGCTGTTCCTGTTGTCGGCGGTCCTGTTTCTCGATCGCGCCGTCGCGCCGCTGCATATCCTGCTGGTGTGCCGGGTCGACAGGCTGCGCACGCAGTTTTTCGTAGGGAATCTCGATTACCCGGTGGTGGGTGTCACGTGACCTTTCGGGTGGCCAGACGAGTCGTCGGTGCCTTGCATCGGGAAGCACGCCGTGGATCGCCAGCCAAATTCGGCCCAGGATCATCTGCTGGCTTGGTCCGAGAGGGGTTTCGAGGATGGGCGCCGAGTATTCCATTCGGCCGTCAACCCAGAGGTTCGAGACCAGTGCTGAGGTGATCGGGGTGCCGGGGCGTCCGTGGTAGTCGGTTACGGGGATCGACCGCCCGAGGGGGACGCGGATGAGGTTTAGTTTCTTTATTATCTCGGTGGACACTGAGGGATCGATCGCGGTATAGAGGTCTGCTCCTGTATCAACCAACGCAGTTAAGGTAACTCCAATTCCATTGCTAGTTAGGGTGCAGGGGACGGTGAGGCTGTCCCCGCCTATCAGTTTCTGGAGGTCTACCTTGATTGTCGATAGTCGTACATCAAATCGCCCTGGTAGGGAGGCTTGTCCCAGGGCAGCTAGTTTTCCGCCTCTGGGGCCGGAGGAGTAGTCGGAGTAGGTGCTGCAGCGGGTGTCGGAGCTGTGGTGGGAGCTCCCGTACCGAGGCGCCGGATCTCTGCTGCCATTCGCTTCGTGCAGTCCCTGGACGAGTGGCCGACTTCCTTACAGTAGAAGCATTTGTTTTCGGCCATCAGCTGGTTCTTCTCCTCCTGGCTGAGGCGTGGAGTGGCGCCTCTGCCTCCAGCAGGGGCTGGGGTGCCTGAACCTTGTCGAGCCGGGGTGCCACCGCGAGCAGGAGCACCAGAGCCTGCTCTTGTGCCGCTAGTAGAACCCTTCTCCTTCTTCTTTGGGCGAGCGAAGTCTTGTTGCTCGTGTAGGAGGGCCATCTCCGCACCGAGATGCCGGAAGGCCTCGAAGTCGATCCCGGAGTTGATGTAATCCCGGGCGAGAGCGGTCTGCAGCTTGTAAGTTAGCCGCCGGTTAAACTCCTTCTTCCATTTTGACTTCGGCTCCTTGGCTTGAGTCGCGTAGAGGATGAACTTCGAAGCAAAGTCCTGGTACTTGTCGCTGCCAGACATCGTCAGTTGCTCCAGGCTCTGTTCGGCCTTCTGGATCTCCATTGTGTCCTTGAAGGTATCCTCCAGGTACTCAAAGACTTCTTGAACAGTGGTAAAACGGTCCTCGTTCGTCTCATCGATATAGGTCTGGAGGTGCTGGAGTGCTGTGCCCTTGACCAAGCCAGTGACGTAGGCGAATCGATGGTCTTCGGTAGGGAACCAGTCGGCGTTTCCGGAGAGCTTCCGGTTCATCTGGCCCCTCCAAACCCTAAGTGTCAGGTCGTCGTCCATCGTCAGAGGGTCCGGGTCCTTGATCTTTGCGCTCCGGTGCCGGGAGCCTTGAGTGTTGTGGTCGTCGTCTTCCACGCTGGCCTGGGGGTGATTCGGGTCGCTGCGTTGAGCTAGCTTCGACCGGAGCCCTCGGGCCTCCCTGCTAGCCGCAATTGCCTCCTCCTGGGCCTCGGCCAGCAGGGAGTTCAAGTGGTCGCGGGCCTCGATGAGGTCCAGGATCTGCTGTTCCTTTGCCGCGTCGGGGTTAGCCTCCAGCTCTCGAACCCGCTGTAAGGTCTGTCGGAACAGGAGCTGGTTATCGATCGATACCCGGTGGAGAGTCTGGGAAAGAGAGATCGCTGCATCCCGCTGTGCGAAGAGCCTATGGATTAGCAAGAGAGTACGGCCTAGGTCCAAGCGGACCCAGTGCTGGTTGATCTCGTCGAGTTCTCCGTCTGAATCGCAGAGCTGGAGAGGGGTCTGGTTAAGGAGGTTATCAGTCCTCTTAGCAAATTCCTTAACGATGTCCTCGCCTTCAAGGTCCTTCTGTGCGAGTCGGTTATAGAGGTCCGGGAGAGGGTAGCTGCCTATATGCCCGTCGACGTGGGCCATCGAATGCCTGCTGCTGAGAGTTAAACCAATCTGCCGGAAGAAAGCAATGGTGTCCGACTCATCGTCGGTTCGGTTATAGTTTCCCTCGAGGGGTTTAACCCGCTCCCGGACTACTGCCAGGGGGTTGCTGTCTGGATGCTCCTCGGAGCCGTTATCCTCAGGGTGCTTCCCCTTTGGATCCTTTGATGGGACTGCCATAGTCGAGTGTGCCTGAATAGGTCTTCTGTTGTGTTGCCCCGCGGGTCTTCTGTCGAGATCTTGATGGATGTTCTGTCGCCGTCGCCGGCCGGTGAAGTGACTTTTAGTTGTAGTGTCACGGCGTGCACAAATGAACTTAGGACGAGCCTGAAGGTTGTACCCAATAACGAAAATACAACTAAAAGTAAAGAACTAAACTAAGTGCGGTTCCAGGGGAGAAACAGCGGCCTTTTATAGACGAGGGGACGGTCGGTTCCGGTCGGTCGCTGTTGCTGTTGCTTTCACAGGTTCCTGGATAGTTCCCAGATACAGAGCCCCTGTATCTAATCAACAAGGGACCTGTCTTGGTATTCAGTGAATGAAAGTGGATGCTTCAGAACCAAGCGTGCTGATTGGCGGATGTGTCGAGAGTGGATGCGCCAAAGGTGGATCCCCCGGTGCCGAGGGTGGGGCAGTGTATAAGTGGCTCATTACGTAACCAACCTTGTTGTGACTGCGCCGGGCCGTCACACAACCCCCCCCTCCACGAAAAAGCTCGTCCGCGAGCTTTTGCTCGGAAAAGGTCCATCACTTTTTCTTCCTGTTGGATCGCCTCAACGGCGCGCCCACCATGACTGGTTCGTTGTCATCCTCATGATCCGCCGCGAACTCGTCGCGTTCGGCCATTTCCAACCATATTTGCAATCGTGTGGGCGGGCCAGACTTGTCGGGGTTCGCGTCATGGAACTGTTTCAACGCTTCCGGCGAGTTCTTGAAGTCGGCCGCGGGATACCATTCGGGGTCGGCTGCCCAGCCCTTCCAACGGACTTGGTACTGCAATTTTCCATAGTAAACACGGCTCGCCAAGAGTTGTTCGACCTCCCATTCCATGTCTTGATTCGGACCAACCTCTTCGGCATCCGGGGACTCGGGTGCTTGGCCAGGAAGAGGGTTGTTTAGGTGTAATCGTAGTCGGTCGGGAGGGAACGTGTCGGTTCCCTTCCACGAAGCTGGGACTTCCAAACGGTACGCGTGGCCAACCTTCTCGATGATGCGGAAGTGCTGCCGCGTAACGGGGAAATCGAGCTTATCGCTGGGTCTGCTCGTCATTTCGGTGCGCTTGATGATCACGACGTGGTCGTCGACGTCGAAATCTGGTACGCGGCGATGTCGATTCGCCTGCTCTGCTTGCTTCTCCTGCGCTTTAAGGATGTTGGACCGCGCGAAGTCCCCAAATTCCTGGATCTGGCGCGCCCTCCGCTGGGCCTCTTCGCGATTGAGACGCTCTTCGTGCGGCAGATCTGTCAGTCCGGTTCGTGATTCCCAGTCGAATGGTAAGGGCATCGCGAACCCAAACATCACTTCGTGGGGCGACAATCCGGTGCTGTCGTGCGGGAGGCTCGACTGTACCGCGTCAAGAGCTGGGATTGCCCGGGACCAGTTGTCTTGGTAATGGCTTACAAACGGTCGTAACCGTTGGTTAATATACTGGTTAAGGTTCTCGACTTGGCCCGCGGTCTGCGAATGACCGGGTGTGGCCAGTTTCCAATTGATCCCCAGAATCTTTGACAGTTCGTTGGTAAAGTCGGCTCGAAACTGCGGCCCCTGGTCACTGATGACCTCCATCGGGAGACCGTAGACTCGATACGGGCCTTCATAGTACATCTTCGCCGCATCGCGAGCCGTGGCTCCCTTCGTGCAGGGAATAGTCCATGAAGCTTTCGTGAGGCGGTCAATCATGACCAGAGCGTTGTCAAATCCGTACTTGTCTTTCGGAAGTTCGTTGAAATCCATCACAACGCTCTGCCATGCTCGCTGCGAGGGGGGGATTGGGTGTAGCAATCCGGGGGTCTTGTCTCTCGGGTGCTTCGCGGCGCGGCACACACAGTTAGCGATATACTGATCGATATCGCTGCCCATTCGGGGCCACCAGTACCGGGTGTTGATCAACTTGCGCGTCTTGTTTATGCCCGGGTGGGCGGTCGTCAAGCGCGAGTGTGCCTCAGTAATGATGCGGGTCCGCAGATGGTTGACGGCTGGGACCACCAATCTACCGCTCATCAACAGCAAGCGGCCATCCAGGAGCGAGTATTCGGAATCCTGCTCGCTGCGGGCCTTCTCACGGTATGGCTCCAACTCCAGGGCAGATTGGTTGTAACGGAGGAGCTCGTCGATGAGCTCGAAACCCGAGTCTGCGGGCGCCTCTATCTCCTCGTCAAGCGCCATCAACTCAACTTCAAGATCATCAGTGCGGGTTGCTGCGCCATCCTCCAGCACGGGGGTGAAGATTTGCAAGGTGCGATAGGCTTCCCTCTTCGCCTTCTGCGTCACTGTATCCTCGCTCTTGCGGGAGAGAGCGTCTGCCGCAGCATTCTCTTTGCCCGGCCGGTACGTGATTTGGAAATGGTACTGCGCGAGCAGCTCAGCCCATCCGGCTTGTCTAGCGTTGAGCAGGCGCTTCGTGCCAAAATACTTCAACGCTTCGTGGTCCGTGATGATCAGGAACGGGTCGTCCCCTTGGAGGCCAACAAGCTCGGCTCGCCAGCACTGCAGCGCGCGGATCACCGCCAGGAGTTCCTTGTCATGGATATGGTAGTTGTGTTCCGCGCCGTGCATTGTCTCTGAGAAAAAGGCGATAGGATGCCATTCGCCGTCCGGCTGTTGCTGGGTAAGTACGCCTGCTACCACTCCCTGTGACGCGTCGGTTTCGACGCGGGTTGGCTTGTCGTGAGAGAAATGGGCTAAAACAGGCGCGTTAAGTAGCCGGTCTTTCAGCTCCTCGAAGGCACACTGGCAATCCGCATTCCAGTCAAATGGTACGTCTTTCCTTGTGAGGTTGTTTAGTGGGCGCGCTGTTCGACCGTATTCGCGAACGAAGCGTCGATAGAAGTTGCAGAAGCCAAGGAACGATTGGACTCCCTTGACAGTAGTCGGCTGTTCCCAATCCCGAACAGTTTCAATCTTCTTTGGGTCGACAGCGATGCCGTCGGTTCCAATAATGAATCCCAAGAACTTGGTGCTGGTGACGTGGAATTCGCATTTATCGATGTCGGCCTGTAAGCCCGCCTCGCGGAGGCGCTCCAGAACCTTCCCGACGTGCTCCTTGTGCTCCCGGAGGTTGTTCGAAAAGATCAGGATGTCATCGATGTATGCGCTACAGAAATCGTCCAAATAACCCATCAAAGTGTTGTTGATGAACCGTTGAAAGGTCGCTGGGCCGTTGGTCAAGCCGAACGGCATCACTTTGTACTTGTACGCGCCGTATCTCGTGCGGAACGTTGTGAGTTCTTCGTGTTCCGGGTTGATCCGGATGCGGTGGAAGGCTTGGCGAATATCGATCTTAGAAAAGATTTTGGCTTGGGAGACCCGCGCCAGAGTCTCGTCGATCAGCGGTAATGGGTACCGGTCCTTCCTTGTGATCGCGTTGAGCTTTCGGTAGTCGACGCAGAAGCGTAGTCCACCGTTAGCCTTGATCGCGAACAGGATGGGCGCGGCCCACGGGGAATCGCTTGGTTCAATGAAGCCTTTCCGCAGGTTCTCGGTGATATATTTCCGAGCGGCTTCCAATTCCTCCAAAGAGAGCTTGTACAGCGGCGAATATCCCAGATCCTCCGGCCTGCCAGTGACATCGATCTTATGGTCGACTTGCGGGCGGTATGGGGGCATATCGTCGGATTCCGCCTTGCTGAACACGTCGAGGAAGTCATGGTACTCGCTCGGGATCGCGTTGACTGCTTTCTGACGCAGGTCGTGATCATCTCGGGGCATCGACTCTGCGAGCTTGTCCTCAATCATCCTGTCGATCTCGTGAAGAGTGACGCAGCCGGTGGGCAGGTTGCGCGCAATCTGCCTGAATGCAATGGCACCGATAACGGCCATATCGGGTGGGCGATCCTTGTACCAGCCGATGCTATCCCTACGTAGAGTGTACGGTCCGTATTTATCTGTGCCACGCTTGTAGTCGATCGCGGGTTCCTTTCGCCGAACGCGTGGTTTAGGAGGCTGCTCCTTTGGCGGGGGAGGAAGGCCTTGCAGCGCGCGCTGCATCTTCTGCTGTTCAGGGGGATCGAACCGAACGGTCTTGGGTATCGGGTCGGATCGCGATAGGAGGTGGGTAATCGGGGACGCAGATGACGTCGGCGGCCGCGGAACAGGCTGGCGGCTCGCCTGCGCTTCCAGCTGTGCGATTCGCTGCGCGACAGCTCGCCCATCGCGCCTTCGTTGGTCTTCCTTTTCCATCAATGCTTCGCGGCGCTGAATGTCTTCCATTATAGCAGGATCGGGGCGTCCGGTCGGGGGTGCGCCGAGCTCGATATCAGCCTTCTTCCACCATCCTGGATCAGGGAGCCATTCAGTAGGGAAGATCAGTCTCCGGCGTCGGCTGTCGGTAAGGATGTCGTGATAGTCAAGCCACTTGTCACCAACGATCACATCGTGCTTGGAATCAATTACCAGCAGCGGTTCGTCGCGGAGAGTGCGGTTCTGGATGGTAAAATGCCCGACGAGCACCACGTCGACCAATTGGCACGCGCCTTTGTTGTCAAACCCGCCCACGGGTCGGGGCGTGAAGTCGGTTCGAGTCTTCAATTTCAACTGCTTCAACAGTCGTTCTGCATAGGCAACACTCACAAAGAGGTAGCCATTGGCTCCCGTATCAACCAAAACGTCGGTGGTGGTTAACGAAACTCCATTATTCGCTATGGAACAAGAGGTGAGAAAGGGTCTTCCTCCCAGCAACTTGCTAACGAAATCCGGTCGAGCTTCTGTCACACCGACTGTTGATACCAACCCTGAGAGGGAGTCGAGACTACCCAGGGTATCTAGTTTTCCGAGTCGGAGGCGCTGTCAGGCAGCTCAACCACCTTCGCAAGCTTCTTCTTGTTGGAGGCGGGTGCTCGGGGAGTGGCAGGCTCCTCAGCAGGCTCCTTCGCCGCCCAACGGCTTTGCAGGTTCGCAATGCGGGACTCGCGCTGCGCTTTCCAGTCTCCAGCTGCGGCTCCGCCGCCTGTCTTCTGCGGGCATTCCCGGGACGTATGTCCCTTCTCGCGGCAGACGAAGCAGCGGCCTTCATCATAGAGCTTGCGCACCTCCTCGGGTGAGAGCTGGGGAGCCGGGCTCTTGGCTTTGGGAGCTGCAGGTCTGGGATCCGAGATCTTCGGGGTCTTCGCGGCGCGTGGCGCGCCATCGCGGCGCGGGGCATGGCCATTGCCTGTCTGGCGGTAGGAATGCGAGATCTCTGCGCCAAGTCGGACATACTGATCGAACGTAACAGCGGGATCGAGGTACGACGGTGCCAACGCTCTCTGGAGGGTGCCGGGAAGTCGGCGCTTGAACTCAGCCTTCCACTCAACCTTGCTCTTGCCACATTCACCAGCAAGTCGTACAAAGTCGTTTTTAAAAGCAGTGAAGCTGTCACCCGGCTTCATCTCTAGCTCGATGAAGTCTGTCAGGGACTTCTCGGATTGGAGCGGGTCGTTGTATTCCGACCAGAGGTGAGCCATCAGCTTCTCGGACGTGTTGATTACGTCAGGGTGGGTTTCGCGGAGATAGGGAGCGAGCTCGCGAGCTGCCTTCCCACCTACCCTCCCCTCGATGTACCCTTGTCTAGCAGCATCGTTCGAGAAGTGGTCGCCATTGGCGGCGAGCTTATTCTGGAGGTTGCGGTACCAGGTCTCAAAGGTCGTAGTATCTTTAGCCCCGTCGTTGAGGAAGATAGGCGGGTCGGGTTGCTTTGCGCTGCGCCCCTTGCTCCCGCCAGATGCGGTTTCAGTGCTGCGAATAGAATGGTGGGTAGCGACCGTTCCCTCGCGCGCTTGCATCATGAGATCGGCGATGATCTGGTTAAGGCCCACGACCTCTTCGGTTCGGCTGTTCAAGTCTGCGTCATGGGTCGTCTTCAGATTGTCGGCGATGATCGGGACCCAATCGTGGATGTACTTCAAGTTACGGTCCAGGTCTTTGGCGATAGTATGGAGCTCTTCGACTTGCTCCGCGTATGCTGCGGTCAACAGTCCGCGCATCTTGACTTCCTTGAATACTTCGTCGGGGAAACGGGCAGCGAGATCCGCGAATTCGGTGGCATTGACTGTGCCATTGATCACGCCCGCGAACATGGCATCCGGTTTCTTGGGGTCGTCGTCGACCATCCGGGTAAACGGCATCGCAGGAGCCTTGTCCTTGTACTTGCCAGCGAAGTGGTCGGCAAATGCAACAAGCTTCGCACGCAGGTCTTCCACAAGGCTCTCGCGCGTCTCAGTGTAACGCACGTCTGGGAGTTGTGTAGTGACATCGCGGGTGAACTTCTCAATCGTAGCCGGCTCGGCGTCTTCGTCATCTTCGGCCACGAGGGGCTCTGCCTGGTTCAGCGGCACGTCGTGGATTGCCGACGAGCGGCGGCGCAACGGGGTATCTTTCTTGAGATCGTGACGATTGATCTCTTCGATCACGAACCGTACTTCCTTCCGGGCGCGATCGTCAGCGGCTGACTCGCGTGCCATCTTGGCGGTCTTCGGTATCCAACCCGGTTGGTTCGGCTAAACGCAGGTGGATGGATTTGGTTTGTCGGGTCGATTGAAACAACGCTTTCAATCTTTGATCTTCGGTTCTTCGGTGGGATATTAATTATACCTTCCCAGGTAAGAGAGATTGGTCTCAGTTTGTGACGAGAAGCAGATATTCCATGGGGTCAGGCCACCAGTCAATACAACTATAATATCGAAACTGAGACAAAGAGAAAAAGAGAGGTGGTGGGATCGCTAGCGATCGTTTCGTGGGGAAGTAGGGCGAGGCGCTATGCGCGCTAACCCCGATTGAGCCACAGTGCCATCACAGGCAACCACCTCTCGTGACAGAAGATGAGTTACGATTTAGGAATTATATAAAGGTCGACTATAATCACTTACTAAGGCTAAAGGTTACGTTACGAATGACTGTAGCTTTACCTCCTGAAAATAGGAGGTCTGCCCTACCGGACAGCCCGTAGTATAGGAATGGTTTTAATAGCCGAGGAGGTTTAGGGGGTGAGTATTTTCAGGTTAAGGACATTTTGGAATTACGATAATAACAAGGGCGAGTATAATAATAAGGATGAAAAGAGGTAATAGTAGAGTACTTAGTTAAGTGGGAAGGGTGTAGGTACGATTATAATACTTGGGAGCCTGCTACGTATTTTAAGAGATATCCTGAGATTCTATAGCGGTTCCATCAGTAAGTATTATCTAAGGACTCCTCTATATGAGTATCGGGCCGAACTATAGGCGTAGCTTAGTTGACTATATTGTTCTTATAGTGTTTTGGGGATATATATAGTTATAGGATAGAGCGATACCCCTAGGGTAAGACCGATAATGAACTAGTATATTACAAGCTTATTTTTAACGATAATCGAGTAACTATAAGTATATCCGTTCTGAGCCGGGGCGAGGCCTAGTGGCCGAGCATCTTTAACATCCGTAAGGCTGGGAAGCTGAATTGCTGTGTAACCGGGGTATCGTCCCAATGCCAGCCCTGGTGTATAGTTTCGAGCTCCTCGTATGTTAGCTTACCCCTAGTTTCGATATAGTCTGCCTAGCTACCCATTTATTCTGGGTTATACTACTTGTCGAGATCTCATGTATACTAATATTATCTTCGCTATCATTTGGTGTAAATATGGGCTTTGGATTCTTATATATAATTAGTAATAAGGCATCTGTTACAAGCTATAGTAGGTGGTTGGTGGGCTCCCGAGAGGCTGAGAATACTTAGCAGAGCTTATACAAGTATTTAGGGTCTCTTTTATATTTGCTCTACAATGTACTCTATTATACCCGAAACACTCCTATAGTTTCCTTTTTATACAGTAACAGTATCTGTCCAGCCAGTTATCTACTTCCTTAGTTCCCTTCGTCTAGCTTTCGCTGATTTGCTATGTTTTCTAGTTTGTTTATAGCATATATTTGGCAAGTTAGGGGCTGGGCTGCCGCCGCTGTTTCCAGATAAACCCAACGACGACTACGCCTACGTATAAACAACTATAGGCATTAGAGTATTCGGGATCCTGTCTACTCATTCTTCGGTAGTTGGGTCGGTGATGACCCAGCAATCCTGGATATAGGACCCAACCGTTTTTTTAGTAGCCCCTAATACCGCTTATTCTTCGGTAGTCGGGTCGGCGACGACCCAGCGATCCCGGATGCAGGACCCAACCGTTTTTTTAGTGGCCCCTGATACAAAAACGGCGGCCCCTGTGCCGGACATTGCCGCTCCGACCTCTAGGATCCTTAAATTAGACCTGCTAGGGCTACGCCCCATTTGCAACGATTGGTCGTAGCCCTAGTGCCCCCGCAAATTCACCATCAACCCCTTATGAGATTGCAATAGACCCTTTCGCTGAATTTTCGTCCTTCCAGACGTAGGCACGAACATATTCCGCTATATTTGACCTCCTTAGGTTACTCGAGAAGCTGAACTCCCCCTACCGGGGCTGGGTCAAAAGGGGGATCCCAAACTCTGATTTAGAGACCATTAGCCAGCACATATACCAGATGGCTATGATTCTGATAGTATATCCTGGCTGGGTAAGACGAGATATTATCTCAAGAGCTATTGTATCTCTGACTTACAGGCTAATCAGGAAAATGTTGATGACTGGCTAGCGGCTGTTGAGATGGCTATTGTCTATAACGCTCCTGAAGTAATTTCCGGAGATGTGATACCATCGGATAACATTAGCCGAGGTAATTCGTTTTGCAAGGGGGATCTTTTTATATTATTAACTGAAATAGAAAGGAAGCAGATTTGTAAAGAACTTAGCTTGGACTACCTTATCTGTCTTTCGAGAGAGTCTAGGAATGATATATTTGCTAGTTGTATTAGTAGACTCTGGAAAGAATATAAGGAGGCTGCTAGTTATATCTCTTAGATCGTTTATTAAGTCGATAAGTTTTAAGCCCTTTCTTAGGTGTATACTTACTCCTACTAGTATCCCGAACTGTTATTTTAGCTTAATAACTTTAAAAGTTATCGGGGGTATATTACCGATAACTGGCTTGGTGGAAAAGCAGATGATATTCTTTGTATTTGGGAAGCAAATAACTTGTATAAAATCTCAGATACTATCTTTATATTTGTTATAGACGGGCCTAGCGTTGGGAAAGGAGCCCAATGCGAACTAGCTATATAGAAGTTTAGCTTTAGATATATGTCTGTTAGAGAGTTTCTACGCTATGAAAGAGGTGTGCCCGGTTCTCTATATAGGGACTTTATTAAGAAAAGCTTTTGCGAAAGTGTACCGGTACTACCAATATTGGTTATAAAACTTCTTAGTAGAGAGCTTTAAGGGCTTGGTACTGATGGAAAAAGTATATATAGAATTATTGTCGATGGGTTTCCGTTTAGTGAAGATTAGCTTAGAGTATTTGAAGAAGAGGTATATATATATAGCAGTTTCAAGTATATGTTTAATAGGATATTTAGGTATCGCTTTAGTATATAACTATTGTTATAGAGTATCTGCTTGAAGTTATACTTTAGTGGTTAACTAAGTAGGCGATGTTATTAGACCGGGAGGATGATGCTAGAGATAGAGCTAAGAAAAGGATTGATATTTTTATATAGTCGGATATCTAAGGCTTGCTGGCTCAACTCTCTAAGAACCTGCTCTAGAAGGTAAATACATTATAGGGCTCCCTTAAGAGGCTATAGTATACTAATAACCTTTACTATAGATTGATTGTGTTGGTTCGATTGCTGAGGTTTAGGTGGTGTTCCAGAGCTTTATAGCAATGGAAATAGATGTATTTAAAACTTGGGAGCTCGATTGAGTACATCTATAGTTAGGGTGATGTCCTACTACTGAAGAGAGAAAAATCATTAATTGAAAATATATGGGTGATCCCTACACCCTAGCCACCTACCACTGTAAGCTCTGTGTAATAACCGTAGGATCGTAGCTGTTGGTTATATGTGTAAAGAGTGAGATTGTACTAGCTATTAAGGAACAAGGAGAGTTGCGGTAGAGCCTTATAGCCTTGGTTATCTAGCGCTAACCTTGTAAGTATACTGTTAAGGCTACTCTCATTAACCTTATCGTAGAAAATGGCTCTTTCACCTTTAACTATATCTAGTTAGTAATAAACTGAAATCTCTCTAGTAGCTTCTCACCTCGTATCGCAGTCCGGTACTGATTTTATATATTCGCTAGATAATTTAAGATTTCTGCGATAAGAAGCTTCCTAATATAAAGATTCCTATTAATGAGTATCTGTAGCTGCTTAGGATAACGCTATTTATACCGCTATAAACGTTAGCAATATAAAAGCCTATCCGTTTAGCACTCGACCTACCTCCTTAACGTACTTTATCTAGTATACTAGTCTCTATATATCCCTCTCTATGGTGTTTAAGAAGGTAAGTGTAGCGTAGAAGGTGTATTCTTTTTGGGCGAGATTAGGGGATGTTATAGCAGTCCAGAGCATTTGAAAGAGTCGCTGCTCCTAGTTATACACATATAGTTCTAGCATCCGATCAAGCTAATGTTATAAGATTCGCAGAGCCGGAATCGTACTGAAAAAAGGGCTGTCTCGAGACTTGATGGGTATTCCAATATTAGTTTGCCAACCCTTTACAAGAAGTCGGTTTGTAGCCTAGAGTTTGAGAGTATAGGTTAGTAGAGGCGACTGCCTCTATTCCTTCGGTAACTGTAGAGCAATAGCTCTTAGAATACTGTTACTATCCGCTTCTTCGATATATAGCTTAACCGAACTGGCGATATATTTGTTAAATTTCTTGGACCTAGGCTCCTATACTGGGTCCAAGCCAAGTGCTGGTATACTTACTAATTCCTAGCCTGTTTTGCTCTTAGTCTAAACAGTTGTTTAGTTATTAAATTTAGCTTCGAACAGGTAGTAGTAAACGTTAAGAGAAGTTCCCTTAGTAAAGTAGAAGACTTTAATAAAGAACGAATTACCCTTCTATTAACTAACCTATTAGGAATAAGACCGATAGTCTATATTCGCCCCTACCGAGTTATTAGAGAATTCCTACCTTAAATTTATAGATATTTATACTTCTTAAAGATAGGCTCCTTAGAAAAAAGGAATCTGATATAGAATACCCGCGATACTATATACCGGTGACAGTTATTATTGCCTATAACCGTCTCGCACTAACAAGGTATTAATATAATAAAAATTCTCGATATATATCTCAGTCCGTAATACCTTTAAGTAATAAGAGATATAAAGCATATATCGTAAGTTTTTATTAGTATAGCGAAGGGTAATATCTCGTATCCCGTCATATATCGGTATACTATCCTAAATAGAGTGGGTATAAGATACCTCTATAATTCCGGTATAATAAAGATCGGTAAAAGCCTCCTTATCTAGAGTAATACCAGGTATCTACGCTTCGACGATAGGATAAGTGAATTTAATAAGTAAGGTATTATACTGAGTATTATAAGAGATATCGTGCAGACTCGGGGTATCCCACAAGGCTAATTTAGCTGAGTCGGGAAAAGGTAAGGTGGCGGCATTCTGGATCCAGGGTTCGAGAGTGGTGGCAGCGAGGCAAGCCCTGGCCGCGATAAATCCGTTTTCAGCGATAGCGGAGGGATGAGCTGAACGCGAATCGTCTCTATAACCATCTTCGTCGTTACCGGAGGACAGGACCCATCGTATCTCGGTTATGTTGCAAGCTTCTGTTGAGGAAATTTGGGAAAAAGGCAGCGGGGTCGCGAGTGCCCCGGAATCACTTCACTAGGCGCCCCGCTCCAGGGACCACCTCGTGACGTACTCCACTCTAGGGATTCCCTCGCGACGTGCCCTACTCCAGGGATCAACTCCCGATATGCCCCACTCCAGGGACCAGCTCGCAAGTGCCCCACTCCAGGGATAACCTCCCGATACGCCCTACTCCAGGAATTACCTCGCGACGCGTTGTATTAACTAACTGTAAATACCGGAGTATATATATCCGGTTCAGCCCAGGCTCCCGAAACAACTGAAGTTCTACGGCCGGTACATTTACAGATAAGGGAAAGTAGATTACCAAGCCGATTCATTCAGGGTATAAAGACAGTGAATCATGCACGTTGGTCCGCAATCACATCTATAGGAGAATATATAGTTGATAACGAAATGTTAACCGGCGAGACGTACCTGCATATGCGTCTAGCCTTTTTGATTGCTAGGTTGTGTTTATGGTTAGCAGTCTTATTCCATGATTGGCCATAAAGGAAACGTGGAGGGAAGGTGTGCAAAGAGAGTAACAGACGAGAATTCTGGTTCAGGAGCACTCTTTTCACACTTGTTAGTTGTATAATCAGCTCAGATCGGTCGCCGGGTATAAGAATACTCGATACGCAGTATCCTCCGCTGCGAGCTGAATGTAAGGAATTCGTGGCAAAGCAGGCACGGAGTGGAAGCTACTAGAAAGGGAAAGTTCCATCATGTTCGAGTTCAACCTTTGAAGGCAGAACATGTGACGAACCTGTCTCTGGACCCGTCCTGTTAGGGTTCAGTATCGGTCGAAGGTATTCTCTCAAGGGTGCTTAGGTTCGGTGCAGCCAAAGGGTGCACAACAAAGACTTGTCTCAACAGTAGGCTCTCGAGCTTGTAGCGAACTGTAGTTGTGATTGCTAACTGGAGAACTCCCAGAGCTCTCCAGAACGAGTGACTATATACCTATCTAATTCTTGGGTGCTCAGTGTGCTCAGTGTGCTCAGTGTGCTCTCCGGACACTGAGCCTACTGAGCGGACTGAGCTCCCTGAGTACCTTCCTCGTGTCCTGATTGGTGGCGCGGTCCAAGTGCTCAGTGTGCTCAGTACACTTGGCAAGTGCTTGGCGACTGAGCTCACTGATCACCCCCTTTCTTCTTTAATTGGTCCGTCTACCGTAACCAGCTCGGGGCGTCCCGCGCCCCGAGGTCGGCATACTCGTGACAGAACATCGCTTTTCTATACAACTTCGGGAGTTCCAAGCATTTGGATCTTCACGTCCTTCTTTGTTTCATCTGTCTACTTTCCTCCCTATGGCTGAGTGAAGTACATCCTCTACGTAGTGACCTAAACTTCAAGCGGCCAAGTTCTTTCCGGGTTGAGGAAACGTGTCGGAGAATTGTACGCTTGTAAGACTAACTGGCCCGCAGCCGCAACCAGAGTTTCACACTAGCTGTGTCCTATGCACTTAGTTGGAAATGTAGCCCTAGTTGAGTCGTTCAAGCCTGTTTCTCTGTGCCCTGCTTCGGCCGCGCTGCTCTTTGGACTGGCAACACCGGGAGAGGTGTCGACGTTGGTTAGGTCAATAACAGCAGCTCCATTGGGTATTTCGCTGTGGAAACAATGAAAGGCAAGTGTACGACCACGTTCTTAGGATCGAGGGCCATATGACCTCGCGGCCCAAACTATCCCTCCCTGTCCCCGAACCCTTCCCGGAAAATACGATAGGTTCCGGTCAACCTACCAACGATGCTCTCATGGAGGCGGAGTTGCCGCCGCCGAACTTCCTGCGGAGCTCCCTGTTGCCGCCGCCGAACTCTATGTTACCGCCGCGGAGCTACCTATTGCCGTCCCTGTAGGGGGATCAACAATGGTTGAATATCCCGGCGACGGCCCCTGGGATACGATGAGACACAACTATATCTAAAATGGTAGGAAACTTCGGCGAGTAGACAAGCCAGGTTATCGGGATATCGAGGGAGGGATATGTATTATAAAGTAAGCTAATTAGAAAAGTATTATCCTTGCGACCAGCCTTATCCACACTGCCGGCCTCGTCCCTACCCGTCGCCGGCCTCATCCCTACTAGCAGCCTCATTCCTGCCGCCGGCCTCCAGCTATATTACCGCTGCCGGCCTCATTCCCGCCGACGGCCGGTTTTACTTTATTATACGAACAGAGAGCGTTAACGAAGGGTGGAACAACTCGATCCCTCTCACCAGTACCCGTCTACAACCTGACTACTCCGTTGGGTTTAAACGAGATGTATTTACTGAAGACCAGCTCGCTAAGCTGTTACTATTCATTGGCGACTTCATCGCCGGGGACTAGTCTCTCTTTATAGCTACGTATTATATGTACTTCCCGTTCCTGACCTGCGAGGTGGAGTGCGGCGCTGCGGCGCTCGATATCGTAGACCGGCAGAACGTCTATAGTATGACCCTTGCGGTGTGGGGTATCGTCGAGCTCTTCTATACTGTTAAGTGCGAGGATGAGGTTAACCGGAAGATCCTTGCCTTCTCCGTCTTGTATGACTACTAATTAGTACGGATCTACAGCTACTACCTAGTAATAACTAGGAAAGATATCAAGTACTACTATTATCCAATCCGAAAATTCAACTTTACCGAGTTGGACAGCAAGGATAAATGGACAGTATATCAATTTACTAAGAACGTCTACGATATATAGATGCCCAAGCATTTCGAGAACATCTGTTCTGCCATCAATTAGCTGCCGTCGGAGTTGAACTTTGATGTCCTACCGCTTTCTGAGGCGACTGGGCTCTCCCAGGATTTGGGGAACTTAATGTAGTTAGATGCCAGCTGCGCTTCTGTGGCTGACGAGCGGGGCAGCTAGTCGAGCAATGCCGAGCAGTAAGCCGTTACTCCGAGTACCTTATTTAGTGAGCCGAAGAGGAGGAAATGATAAGGCCTAGAAAGGCCGTAAGGTGTTGGCGGGTGGATAGCATAGGATTCAATTAACCGTTATCTTGATCGTATTTACAATATAAAAAACCGTACTAGCAGTGTTATCCTTATCTTGGATGTGGGGTAGCTTTTTCGGATTGGCTGAGGGTTGCGGGCTGACTGTAGTGTACCCTCGCGAGAGCGGGTCGAAAGGCGGGTTATAGGCTTGGAACCGACCCTAGTGTAAGAAACGAAGATTGCGCGGCGGTGGCCAGCTCAACCGCTGCTGTGTGGTGTAAACGCCTGGACGTCTTGGTATATGCGTGCGGATTGCGTAATACTTTCTAATTTTTATCGAAGATATCTTAGCAAGATTTAGCAGGTTAAACCCAAAAATTCGAGCGTATTCAGCGCGCGCACACACCAAGACGTCCAGGCGTTTACACCACACAGTGACCTTTAGCGGTATCACTTTTCCTAGTTCAATATACTGCAGCCGATTCTCATACCCTACACTTGCGGGGTAGCGGCTTGTTCAACCGGTAAAGGCTCCCCAATCAGATTGATTTTTGCAGCAGCATTAAATATAGCTGAATCTACAGCCCTCTTATTTCGAACCTCACTAGCCAGTTACCTACCCTAGATAAATAGAGGAGATGGAATACATCTTATCATGCTCTTGCACCTTATTCAAGAGTTGTAGGCTACACACTGTATCGACAGCATACAACTGTAACCTACTTATTTACACAATCGTTATTGGCCTAAGTTTATAAAGTTAACGGAGGTACTTATCCAAGCTACTGTAGGTTGAAGGCTCCGAGTGCCCTCTTTAGTATAAAGAGTATACGTTAAGCACCTCTATACCTATAAGGTATAAGCAATCTATTGTATTTCGATCTAATTTTCCGCAATATCTATACCATTTATACCTACAAGTTGGTAGCCTCTCATCATAGCCATTACCGTCGCGGATTACTCTACCGCTAACTTCAACTCGCTGCTAGAATATAGTAATATCCTCCCAATTTTCGATAGTCTTAAAGGTGATTATCTCGCTAACGGCGCTATAAAGGATCTCTTCCGCCGCTACAACGTTTAAGATACTATCGGCCTTGCCCTACTATACAAATACTTCGATCTCTGCGATAGGGAGCGTATCACCGATATCAGAGGTATATCCAATCTTATTACCTTCGAGCTAGGAGAGGTATCTACCTAGAGATTCAGCCCTAAGTACTGCCAGCTCGTCCCTCTCAAGTACTCAATTATACAAAGCAAGATTGATTAGCAAACCTTGTCTATACAAGCGTTTCTAACCAAGTTCTCCGAAATAATAGTCTCTATAAAGGCTGATGGAATTCTCGGCCTCTGCTCCTATCCTAGAGATTGGTATCTAGGGCAAGTCAAGTTTACTGTTAGTTATAGTAACGTTAACTTAACCCTATAAGAGGTAAGCTATCGTACTTCCCCTCCTATTATATCCAAGCGCTAAACATATATCAAAGGCCAGCCTCCTCCCTTCCGCCGGCACCTACAAGGCTGCCTGGTTCTATACCAACAACTTCATCAAGCGCGGCTGTAGGTATAACTATTTTAAAACCTAAAAATACATCTACTCTTATAGGTATACTGTATTATCCTAACTTGAGACAGAGGTAGGATAGTTGATTGATAGGCTCATATTATATCAACCTCAAGTGATAGTTTAATATCGGTGATTTTCTTTACTACCTACTCCTACCACTTTACGCTATACAATTGCAGGCGCCTAAGAACACAATGCTATAGCCATATAGATATCGATGCGGCTCGCTATAGTAAGCTACCAATACCTGCTAGGTTCGTCCTTACGAGAAAGTATGCGATAATAATCTAGCTCGATGCCGCCCTCCCAGTCAGCCCTTATCTTCACGTATTCGAGGTAGAAGGCTCGGTCTTGCTTCATTTGCCGGCTATTGTAAATAGAGAAGCCTTAGGCTCCCTCTCCAGGCTTATAGGTGAGAAACCGCAGGTATACGGCAGCATATTGGAGAGGCACTATTTCCGCCCAGCCTAAGTTAATAATACTATAACTTATATTAGCTAGGGTGTCTCTAGTAGGTAGGGATTTCCGATATACCTCTGAATAGTAAGCGGAGCATCACCCACTATAATATTGTCCCCGGAGATATCGCTATGAACAAGCATATACATGGTATTGTTAAGGTCTAGCATCCAATATTTTGGTATCAGCTGCTTCTAATCTTCATACTTAGCAACAGTACCCCTGCAAAGCTCGTTTAACTTCGTATAAGCGATCTTGCGGTCAATCTTATATATGATCCATTTAAGCACCATCTCCCCTAATCTTTGTTAGCTTAAATTTAGGAAAGCTTATTAAGAAGTAACAATACTAAGCTGTTATATACGGAGCAGATCGAGACTAGTGTTAGCAACCACCCGTATAACAGACCTGCGATCGTCTATAACTGGATAGGTATTAGACTACCTTAGGGGGCTGCTATCCGCCTAACCCAGAGCTAGATATAGTGCTTTAATTAAGTTTTCTATTGTAAGATTATAGGAAATAAGTGGCTGGAAGAGATCGATTCGGGTAGTATCGATGTAGCGACGGACTTCAGCCTCGCGTCTAAGGATAAGGGCGGTATAGCAGCCAGTCCGATTATATGGAATGCGGATATAGAGGCGCCTTGACTTTTCCTCATCCTCTAAAGTATAGATTTTATACTTATTGCTATGGAAGGGGGCTCTATTTGTATTAAGAATAAAATGGTAAGGTAATCCAATCAGATTCTCGACAAGAGTACAAATAGCCGTCAGGTTGAGGCCCTCTATATTGGTATCTGGCTAGTCATTTGCAAGGGCGAGGCCGCCCGTGTATTTTGTAAGGATAATTGCTGATAAGTAACCGTTAAGCGAACGTTGAGATATTGTAAAACTATCTTTGGAGTTTGTAGAGGGGAGTCCGAGAGCCTAAGGTAGGTGGGCAGTTACGAGAAAGGAAGCTACTTCCCGCTCCCTACTCCCCGCCTGTATTCCAGGGCCCACTTCGCCGTTATAGCCCCGCCGGATCCATCCTATACGCATATTGCATCTTCAACCTATGTGAGAGGATAAGGACTAAGTATCCTTCGATCTGCGACTTAAACCAGCAAATGGGAGCTAAAAGTGATAGTGGGGGGCTAGAAATGGCAATCTGAGGACTGAAAACAGCAGGGTATAAAAATAACAGCTTAAGGAGCTGAAAACGGGTCTACGGATAGAGCAAGCTTGTCTCTCTAAGGCACCCCTACAGCTAAATAATGGCTTTGGCAGTAGCTGGGTTTATTATTTATAATAAGACGAGAGCAGGGTCGTAAGGTGGCAATCATTACACGCTAAATTTATTCTAGAATCCTATCTATCTATCTGCTAACTGCCGGCCTTTCCTCCTCTTTGCCACCCTACTGAATAAGGTGTCCGGGGTAACTGCTTGCTCAACGGTACTCGACTGGCTATCCCGCTTGCTAGTAGAAGCGGAGTAGGTGCCCGACTATATCAGGTTTCCTAAATCCTGGGAAAGCCTAGTTACCTTAGAAAGTAGTAGGACGTTAAAGTCCAAATCTAACAGTAACTGATTAATCGCAGAGTAGATGTTCTCGAAGTAAGCAGGTATCCATCTATTATAGATATTTTTCGTAAACTAGTATGCTGTCCACTTGTCCTCACCGTCCAACTCTGTGAAGTCAAAAGTACGAATCGGGTGCCGGTAGTAGTTAGGCTGTGGACGGGTGCCGGTAAGGGGGATCGAGTTGTTCCACCTTTTATTGACACTCTCTGTCAGAATTTCGAGGGGTTTTGTACCGAATGTTGCAAGACTTTTAGTGGAAGGAACAATGAGCCGACTAATATCTTGAATAACTTGTACCTCATTTTTGTTATATATCTTCTGGTAGGATATTTCAAAGACATTATCGCGGAAGAGTATATTGCTAGGAACAGGCAGCGTTTTCTCTAGGAGTGACCGATAAAGGGCCTAGCTAGTGCTGGCTAAACCCGATAGAGCTTTGGTTATATAGCTGCCTTCGAGCTCTAGTAGAGTCTTATAACGCTAGTTATAATATAGTGTTGTCACGGAACGACCTGAGGGGCGGCCCGGGGCGGCCACAGCCGAAGGCGCAGGACGCCGACAGCCAATCGCTAAAAGAACCAATAGGAACGGTTATCACCGACTGTCAGTGATAATGAAAGATTATCACCAGTTGTCAGTGACAACGGAGGATTATCACCATGAGGACGGTGATACTAGATAGTATATAGTCACTCGTTCTGGAGAGCTCTGGGAGTTCTCCAGTTAGCAATCACAACTACAGTTCGCTACAAGCTCGAGAGCCTACTGTTGAGACAAGTCTTTGTTGTGCACCCTTTGGCTGCACCGAACCTAAGCACCCTTGAGAGAATACCTTCGACCGATACTGAACCCTAACAGGACGGGTCCAGAGACAGGTTCGTCACACGTTGCTAACTCCCTTTGATCTGTTACAGTTCAGGATTGAAGGTATCACGACGCCATGTCCAACCCGGCCGGAAGATCGGGCGCCGCCCCTGACTCTGACGACGACGAGATCGACAACAATGAACTCAAGCAGGAGCTCGAGGGAGTGAAGACTCTACTTCAGAAGCTCAAGGAGCAGACCGAGGGCTTCGCCCACTCCGACAAGGTCGAAGCTGCCTATGTCGCCCTGTCCAACAAGGTCGATGCCTTAAAGCTCAAGGACGGCACGTCGCCGTCAGAGAAGCGGCACCTCCGCATCGCCAAACCACCCAAGTTCGACGGCACCAAGCGGGAGGAACTGCAGGGTTTCTTGACACAGCTGCGGTCCTACTTCCAATTCAACCAATTCGACGACGCAGCTGACAAGGTCCTTTTCGCGGCAACGTACCTGGAAGGAAGGGCCCTCGAGTGGTTCGAACCCACCCAACGAGACCACTTGGAGAACGCCGAGGACGAACGCCAGAAGGAGACCATTGAAGTCTTCGAGTCTTTCGCCAACTTCGAAGACGCCATCACGAAGGTCTTTGGGGTGTACGACAAGCGCTCCCAGGCGGAGAGCAAGCTCAACAAACTACGCCAGCTCAAGTCCGCCGCCGTCTACGCATCAGAGTTCCGCCAACAAGCCTTCAGAGTCCAGTGGGGAAGCGACGCGCTGAAGCGGCGCTTCTATGACGGACTCAAGGACGACGTCAAGGACGAGCTCATTAAGGAAGAACGAGACACCCTGACACTCGACGCATATATGGCCCGAGCCATCGCCATTGACAACCGGCAGTACGAAAGACGCCAGGAACGGACTGGCAAGAAAGAAGGGTCCTACCCGAAGGCAAACGACAAAAAGAAACGCCAGCATCAGAGCACGGCGTACGGCACTCACTCGGGACCCATGGACGTCAGCGCTGCCCAGGCACAATGGGCAGGAAAGAAAGATGGTGCCAAGGACAAATCAGGCATCACCTGTTACAACTGCGGGAAGAAGGGTCACTTCAAACGTGACTGCCGCAGCAAGAAAGAGTGGAGGCCGGTTCCAGGGAAGGAAACCGCCACCATCGACCAGGGCACGGTCGGAAGGAGAACTCGATTTCTGGAGGTCGCGGCCGCCAGCTACACGCAGGACGACCTCGAAATCGACATTGACCGAGTCATCGAACAGGACGATGAACTCACCGACTCGGATCAAGGAGACTTGATGAGCAGCAACCACCAGGAGGGAAACGACACCGCCCACCATGCTCTCATCGAAACGGATGACGAGGGAGAACTGGCTCCCCCGCGGCACATCCGACAAGTCGCTGAGGACTGGGGCATCACCCTGGTTCAGCAAGAGGACGGGCAATGGCGAACCCACGAGGGTGAAGGAGGAGTCAGCCCGAACCTCATTTTTCTGCAACAAAGGGTCCTAAGCCAGCGGCAAAGGATTGAGGAGTTGTCGAGAGAGAAAGAAGAACTCGAGCAGCTTCTCCAAAAAAGAAACGACCAGTACGGTCAACTTTGCGCGGAACTCGATTTCGCCAGAGAACGGGTCCAAGAGATCACCGAGGCCAACAACAGGGCCGGGGATCACGTCGAAAAGACATTAAGAGAGGCACAGGCCTTGCAGGACGACATCCGCCAGGCACTTCCGCACCGCGCACCGTGGGATGGACCCACCGAAGAGGCGGAAGGATACGAAAACGGAGTACGATACCCCGAGCAGCTTTTCGACTACGCACAGAAACAGCACGCGGCGAAAGGAAGGGAACAGCAGAGCTGGGAAGAATACTGGACTCGACATCAGCACATCGTACGCACCGGACAACAAACCGCCGACCTTGAATGGTGGGGTTTCCGGGGCGAGAACAACACGGAGGGATTCCAGTTGTTATCAGAAGACCACGAGCGGGTGGATCCGCGAAAAGAGAGTCACATCTACCTGCCCTGGTTCCAGTGCATCGCGCACGAATGTCGGTACCACTTCCAAGACAAATTTCGCAACAGTTTCTGGCCCACGAGGGAGGAAAAGGGGATGCAACCCCTACCCATCAGATGGGTATACGACAGCGGCGACGCTCCCGCAAACATGTTGTGGGACACCCAACGCACTCACGAGGGCAGGCTGAGGGTTAAACCCAAGGCAGCCTGGCCCCGACGCTGTATAACAGGCGTAGGAGTCGACGAATGCCGAAGCGCAGACTGCCTATCACACGCCGACGAGAAGATCTGGGGATACATGGAACAGCAATCCCAGAGGAAGCCACACCAGAGGACGAGAGCATCCCGAAAGAACGAGAGGCGCCCAGCTGAGGCATGGGTGGCCCAATGGCTCCAAGAACACCAAACGATTGACGCCGCAAGCCAAGGTGCGGACAGGGACGCCTTGAAACACCACGAGAGCTTGGGAAACGGCTCAGGGCCCTTCGGGGGGCCCGGAAACCTCTAACTCCACAACAACGGAGACAGGCTGCGCAGTACAGGAAGAGCTGGCGCAAGCAGAAGCCTTACAACGACCTCCCAGCAGACGAACACGAAGTAGCTGCTGTACGAAGCACCAAACCAGACAACAGGCTCTGGATCACAGCGCGATGGGGAAAATTCGAAGCCCTCGCGTTAGTGGATGGAGGAGCGCAGATGGATCTCATCTCGCCCACATTTGTGAATCAACTCAGAATCCCATGGAGGATCAAGAAACAACCACACGTCGTCAAGGGACCATTCGACACACAATGGGTACGACGAGAGACAGAACCACTCGACATTGAGGTGGAAGGGAAAACCACCCAAGTGGTGTTCGACATCGTAAACATGGGGCCGAAGAAAGACATGATTCTCGGACGCCCATGGCATGAGGAATACGACCCAGACATCAGCTGGAAGGGAGATGGCCATCTGCGACCGCGGGAACAACGGGAGCATCCGACCAACTTGATGGGAGAACGCGCAGAACAGGAGCCACGGGAGAGCAGCGGGTCAGAACGAACCCCCTCTACGGGCCCACCGCAGGAAGCAGCCAGTGCAGAAGAACGCACTCTGAAATCCGGAAGAAGCGGCACACGACGGAAGAAGCAGACACGGGAGGAACGAACCATCGCCGTCGTCTCAGTCGACGAGCACGGAATGCTCAAACACGAACAATGGGTCAATCAGCTCGAAGCGGCAAGCATCGAGCTGGCAACTGAAGAAGTCCGGGGACTCGAAGCAGCAAGCATCGAGCCCGAGAACAGCAAGTTCGCGTACTACGAAGGTACGGCGAAGAACGCGAAAACGGGACAGATCCCAGACGACTACAAGGGGCACCCGGCGTTCACGGCAAAACATCTTGCAGGGCTACCAGACCACGGACCTTGGGATCACGAGATCAAACTCAAGGAAGGCGCCCAGTTGAAGTTTTTCAAGGTATATCACACCAACGAGAAGCAAGATGCAGAGTTGAGGAGCTATCTCGAAAAGAACCTCGAGATAGGACACATCAGACCATCGACATCTCCAGCGGGCTACCCAGTCCTCTTCGTTCCAAAGAAGGATGGGAAGCTCAGGATGTGTGTGGACTACCGACAGTTGAACAACGAGACGGTGAAGAACCGCTACCCACTGCCACTGATTTCGAGGCTTCGAGATCAGCTGTCAGGAGCACAACACTTCACACGACTCGACCTTCCAACAGCGTACGCCCACATCCGCATTAAAGAAGGAGACGAATGGAAGACGGCTTTTCGGACACCCTACGGGCACTACGAGTACCTCGTCATGCCATTCGGGTTGACCAACGCACCAGCGACGTTTCAAGCCGCTATCGACCACGCAATTCGACATTGCCTCGACAAATTTGCAGTCTGTTATTTGGATGACATTCTCATCTACTCCAAGACACTCGAAGAGCACAAGAAACACGTGCGGCAGGTGCTGGACGCACTGCACGAGCACAAATTGTCAGTCAACAAGGACAAGAGCGAGTTTCATGTCAAGAAGACAGTGTTTCTGGGTTACGAAATCTCCCCGGGATGGGTCAAGATCGAACCTGAGAAACTGGAAGCTGTCAAGACGTGGCCGACACCGACGAACGCCACGGAGGTCAGAGGATTCATCGGATTCGCCAACTTCGTCAGGATGTTCATCAAGAATTTCGGCGACTTCGCGAGACCTCTGCACGAACTTACCAAGAAGGATGCCACATTCCAATGGAGGCGGGAGCACGAGCAGGCTTTCCAGCGGATCCGCGATGCGATCATCGCCGACCCGGTGCTCATGCTGCCCGATCCAAGTACGCCTTTCGAAGTCGAGGCTGATGCTTCGGACTTCGCGATCGGAGGACAACTTGGACAGAGGGACAAGGACGGCAAGCTTCATCCAGTTGCGTTCTTCTCCAAGAAACTCGAAGGACCAAGGCTCAATTACCCGATCCACGACAAGGAGCTTCTCGCAATCATTGAAGCATTCCAGGAATGGAGACCATACCTCAGCGGCACGACACACGAAGTTCAGGTGTACACGGACCACAAGAACTTACGATACTTCACCACCACGAAGGTGCTGAACGGACGACAAACTCGGTGGGCAGAATTTCTGTCCGAATTCAACTTCACGATCCACTACAAGAAAGGCTCAGAAAACGCACGAGCGGATGCCTTGAGTAGGAGAACGGATCACCACGACAACGCGTCTGAAGCCTCACCACCATTGCTACATCAACAGACAGACGGATCGCTACGGCACGCTTCCCAACCGACTGAAGACTACGAGATCGCAGCACTTCAGCAACAGTCGGAAGATCCCGAAGCCAGGCCTCTGCAACCGTTTGTAGAATGCTGTGCGGCCTTCAGAGAACAGAGACTGGAACGAGACTTCCAGGGAATCATCGCGGACGACAAGCGCGATGCATGGCAGGAAGAGCCAGAATCCAAGATCGCAGGGTTGCGACTTGAAGGGACGAGACTCTGGTACCACGACAAGGCCTACGTCAGGCTTGGTGACCAAAAGGAGCTCATTCGAAAGATCCACGAGTCAAGACTCGGAGGACACATGGGAATTGGCAAGACAATTGCGAAAGTCAAGCAGAACTACGACTTCCCAGGAATCAAGCAGACGGCAGAAGGGGTCCTGGCGGAATGCGACCTCTGCAAACGAAGCAAACCAGGACGACACAAGCCGTACGGGCTATTGCAGCCACTGCCAGTCGCAGAACGACCATGGAGTTCGGTGACGATGGACTTCATCACCAAACTGCCAGTCTCCAAGGACTCGGTAACGGGAGTGGAATACGACAGCATCCTCACAATGGTGGACAGACTCACCAAGTGGAGCTACTTCCTCCCTTACAAGGAAACATGGTCGGCAGAACAACTCGCAGATGTGATCTACCGCAACATCACCTCGGTCCACGGATGGCCGGAGGAGTGGATCACGGACAGAGACACGAAGTTCGCATCAAAGTTTTGGCAAGCTCTGATGGCGAAACTGGGTACGAAGAGTAAGCTTTCAACTGCTTACCACCCACAGACAGACGGACAGACGGAACGACTCAACCAGATCGTTGAACAATACCTACGGTTGTACGTCAACTTCCAGCAGGATGATTGGGTCGAGCTGTTGCCAACGGCACAACTCGCCTACAACACCACCGTCACGGAGACCACGAAGGTCACACCATTCTTCGCGAATTTCGGCTACGAAGCAGATTTGCGACAAGGGCCCGAGGTTTCGGTGCCCAGAGCGGCAGTCAAAGCCGACAAAATGAGCTCGCTGCACGCGATGCTCAAGGAAGAACTCGAATTCGTACGAACACGGATGAAGAAGTTCTACGACAGAAACAGGCTCGAGGGACCTCGCCTAGAGGAGGGGGGCAAAGTCTACCTCATTTCTCGAAATCTTCGCACGAAGCGACCAAGCAGGAAGCTCGACTTTCGCAAAGTCGGACCGTTCAAGATCGACAAAAAGATTTCGGAGAACAATTACGCTCTCGCGTTACCCTCGACAATGCGACTACGGACCAACGTTTTCCACATCTCACTTCTGGAACCAGCGCCCAAGGGCGCACGACTCGACAAAGACGCCGAGGCAGAAGATGAAGAGGAGGAATGGGACGTTGAGGAAGTCCTAGACTCACGCATCACGAAAGGACAGTTGGAGTATTTGGTCAAGTGGCTGGACTTTGGTCCAGAAGACAATTCATGGCAACCAGCTACAAATCTCAACTGCCCCGAGAAACTTCAGGAGTTCCACCAGAGGAACCCGGATCGACCAAGGGAAATTCCGCGGAGAAATCGATTCCAGCAAGGGGATTCCCCAGGGACCAGTCGAACCCCGCGGAGGGGTCGGCGGAGGAATTAAGATCGCCCTCAACCAAAGGCGCCCCCGCCGCATCAAGAGACTCTTGTCTCTCGGCCGCTTCAAGGTCATCCAGAGTTGACAAACCACGAGCCACCATATCAACACCACGGTCCACCAGGAATTTCTTCTGTTGACGCAGGCGACGCAAACGGGCCAGGTGTTCCGCAAGAGCTCGCTGGTCTTCCTCCAATTTCCGCTGAGTCGCCTCGAGGGACTCCTCGGTGTCCCGCTCCTCGCGCTCGATCCGCCGCTGCTCCTGCATAATACGATCCACTGGGGACGTTGGAGTGAGCCAGGGACGTGACGGGTAGGGGGAGACTCACGTTGGGAGATGGGGACACCAGAGCCATCGCACGATCGACCGCGTTGAACGCACGCACTACAGCGTTTTACTTTCGGAAGCATGCGGCACGTCAAGCTCTGGGAAGCGCACCAAGAACAAGGCATGACGACAAAACCGTTCTTTCCGATGTTTTCGGCCAGGGAAGCACGATAACGCGCAGATTTGGATTGACGTTTCTCCACGGACATGTTGTCAGCATCAAGAACTGAGGGAAGAGGATGGAAAGGAGAAGTTACCAATAAGTGGGGGAAGCGCCGTAGTTAGGGATCATTAACCAACGTTAGGAATGGAGAACCAACGTCTTTCGGGTCGAAAGACATGAGAGGGGGGGCATCGTGTCACGGAACGACCTGAGGGGCGGCCCGGGGCGGCCACAGCCGAAGGCGCAGGACGCCGACAGCCAATCGCTAAAAGAACCAATAGGAACGGTTATCACCGACTGTCAGTGATAATGAAAGATTATCACCAGTTGTCAGTGACAACGGAGGATTATCACCATGAGGACGGTGATACTAGATAGTATATAGTCACTCGTTCTGGAGAGCTCTGGGAGTTCTCCAGTTAGCAATCACAACTACAGTTCGCTACAAGCTCGAGAGCCTACTGTTGAGACAAGTCTTTGTTGTGCACCCTTTGGCTGCACCGAACCTAAGCACCCTTGAGAGAATACCTTCGACCGATACTGAACCCTAACAGGACGGGTCCAGAGACAGGTTCGTCACAAGTGTGCTCTTCTCCTCCCTCCTCTCGCTAGGCGTTGTTGATATAGCAGAGTTCGATCGCTTCTGGAATAGATTGGACGAGGATCTCTTCTACGTAAGGAGACGGTCTATACTAAAATCTTGTGACGAACCTGTCTCTGGACCCGTCCTGTTAGGGTTCAGTATCGGTCGAAGGTATTCTCTCAAGGGTGCTTAGGTTCGGTGCAGCCAAAGGGTGCACAACAAAGACTTGTCTCAACAGTAGGCTCTCGAGCTTGTAGCGAACTGTAGTTGTGATTGCTAACTGGAGAACTCCCAGAGCTCTCCAGAACGAGTGACTATATACTGCTATCTAACGTGTTGATCCCTCTGCTCCCTATGCTCCCGAGGAGCGATGGGAGCGTCGTGAGCAGTGAGTGCGGCGAGTGCTCCCCGTGCTCCCTTCCTCGAGAGGGAGCGTCGGGAGCGCTTTCACTTGTCGCAACGATTGGCCGTTGGACCCTTAAATGATTGGCCGGGACGTCCCGCATCCCGCAGGCCAAGACCGCGTTGGGCCTAATCCGTGACAAATCTGTTGTTGAGGTCTCCTCCGGCCAGGCCTACTCCTCTAGCCAGTACCCTTCCTTTACCTAGAAAGTAACTAGGTTAATGTATTGATAGGTACTACTGCTAATCGCTGGCTTGTTAAATATATCTTCTATAGGTTGTAGAGGAGATGTCCACTATCGCTTTAGAGCTGGGTTTGGGTCTGGGTCTAGGTCTACTTCGGCTATATATCCGGTTAAGTACTTACGCTTGCGACCTCTGCTCTGGACAGGTACCGGCGGATCCTGTAGATCCGAAGTTAACTTCAACTATATAATACGAGAGATGGAAGGCGTACTTGTGGAGACGGTGTAATTGGATACAGGCGATTATATTCGGTGTGCCTGGTTACGTACTTTCGAGAACTGCCTTTGCGCGGCTGGATGCCTTGGGGTCGATTTCCTGCAAGCATTAGCAGAAGACGTTCTTTAGCGCTGCGAAGAATAAATACCTTAATAATTTAACGCCGGTGATGGGAGCGCCCTTTAGGCCGCTGTTTAGGCTCGAGTGTGGGCTATGGCGATGAGAATGGAGGGAGAGCGAGGTCCTGGTTATGTGATGGAGTGATGTGTGAGGAATAGATGGCTGCGAGAGTGTGTAGGAATGGGATCCACTCGTACCGACCAATTAAGCGCCATGGTCATTGCGAGTCTCATGTTTTCATTGAGGGGACTTCGCTCGGTGGGGGGCCTTGCTTCGAAAAGTGGTGGTTTTCGGAAGAAAAGTTAACCGGCTCCACTTTATTCTTGCGTTCGCCCAATCCGCACCCTCTATCCTTCTTTTCTTCCAACTTTCTGACTCTCCATTTGCGCTACGGTCGGTTGCCTTTGGTCGGCGCGCAATCCTCCGTATACAACGATCGCGAAGCTACTGTAGCTTGAACTCATTTTTATTATTATCCTGTCCGGAGGATAATATTCCTGTCCGGAGGACAATATTACGGTTAAACTTTTGGAAATTATTATGCAAAGTTGATAAGAATTAGCGGAGCCCTCTTATCCGAGTCCGGGAATTGGCTGGCGGCTTTATAAGGCCCACTATATGCCGGATTCGGCGTTGGGCCCGCAAAGCTCCCCACATCTAGCCGAGGCCGGTTGCATGCGGCGATAGCCGAGCGCAAGCTGGACCCGAGCTCAAGCTGTCGGTGCCGACGACAAACAATTGTTTGTTTGCGTTGACCACAAATCCTGCACTCATCAAAACATATATTTCGCGACTCTTCCTCATTAACACTTATTTTGCCTTCCTCCTGGTCGCAACATACGCTCGTTATGGACGGTATATGCTGCTGTGATGGAGGGCGCTATGCCAGCGCAGCGGGTGTGCCGTGAATGTCGCGTCGAGAAACCTCTCGATCAGTTCTTCGCTGTGCGCGGTAGCAGGATTGTTACGAAGTGTCTGGATTGCAGAGGACACCAGAGGGAATCAGTATTAATCAACATCATATTTAGCCACTTCTACCTCTGCTGACTTCAGCTTTACAGGATATTGCATCAGCGACGCGTATCTCGGCCGCCAGCGCGATCCCCCGTGGCCCGGTCGCTCCCCCGACATTGCCAAATCCGGTTCATCTCGCGCCCCGTCAGAACCTTACTCATCGGGTGCTTGCCGGTATGTACCACCAAGGCGGACGTGTCGAGACAGATGCGCCGGAGATGGCGGCTGCTCGTGGGCAGATTGCGGCCATCCAGCGACAGCATCGTGTCCAGCGCCGTCACGGTGAACAGCCGTCGCAGACCCCCACCATGAGTGGTTTGTTCCGTCAAGAACAGCCGGCGGATGTTGGGGATGGCCTCCCCCCGTCTGCACAGCCTAGGCAGAGCCCCGCGGAAGACGACGATGACAATTCGCAGGCTTCCCAACCACAGCTCCCCCGACCTGGGCCGGTGCCCTCGCGCCGCCCTCGGTCGTCGTCGTCGCAATCCCGTGGTCGGCCGCGTGGCCGTCCTCGACTTGGTCGGATGCCAGTGGGCCGGCCGTCCACTAGAGGCCGTCGCGCCGCAGTATCTGCGCCCCCTCGCCGCGACTTCGACGAGCCCGGCCCACGGTTCTCGGGTGACGATCAAGAGGCGCCATTATCATCAGAAGACATCGCCATCAAGAGAGAATTTGACGAGGCGCTCGCCGCTGAGGATATGAAACGATTCCAAGCTCACTCGGCGAGACTCGACGACAAAGGGAGGGGCGGTCCCTGGCGTTGCGGGCCTGGTCGAGTCATGGCTCGGCGCTTGATAGGCGGCGCCGGGGACAGGGAGTGCCCTCGCTCCACTCAGCCCATCCACAAAATGACCGAATCGGCGCCGTCCGGATATCTCGGGAGCCCGTCGACTGCCGGCACTTGCCACTTGGCGGCTGTTGTTGATTCGCCGTCTTGTGCTTGGTCTGCGAGAGAAAGTGCTTGTTTTTGATGGGAAAGACGGCAGCTTATGACGGTCGCCCCTGAGGGCTTCATGCCAACCACCAGCTGCGAAGCGTCTCGTCTTATGGCTTTATGGTTTCTGCATCCCCCCGGCATTTCGATACTGAGGTTGGCGTTGCGAAGATTTCGGTCGGAGACTTCGCGTACATGTTCCAGCATTTTTTCGGTCCATTGGGTCAGGGACTGGTTCGGGGGTATCGACAGTATATCGGGACGATCGGCACCGAGGTTGGCCTTGCTGCGATAAACGACGGTTGCACTCTATTATTTGCTGAAAGCAGAAACGCATTTCGTCCTACAAGGTCCCGCCCATCCTAGCGGGCGTTTTCTTCCATCCATCGTCGACTTAATCTAACCACAGTGGCCAAGTTACTGCAATACTCTGTCGGGAAATTGTAGGGTCCGTTTCGATATAAATGGAAAAGGCTGTTAATTGCCCTATCGCGATAGCTACGGGGTAAGTTCCGCGGCGGAATAGCAGTAAAGTACCGCCCGAATTGCTCTCTGGTTAGGGGCTGAAACCCTGGTAGTAGCTCTAAGATTTCGGAGAGGAGGGGTGTTGAGAGTTTTATCGTTAAGTTACCCGAATGCGGTGATGACGGTTATGAAACTACCGATAGAGGGTCTAAATTGCCCACCCGATTACAGCCGGAGGTATTAGGTTTGTTTTTCTCTACCGCATCTTTTACTGGATTAAAGTAAGGTATCCTTATTTATAAATGCTTTCGCAAGTCCTGAACGGGCGTTGCTTTAATCGGTAGCGGAGCTCGGCTATCGGAGTTTGAAACAGGAGAGTTTAAACGCAGAAACATTTTCGAAGGTGGCCGCCAGCAAGCCGGCGGTCTCTTCTTATGTTCGGTTGATGGTTGGTCCTTCAAGCACCCCTGCTTTTGCAGACCTACTTACACTTCTGGTTGCTCGCTACGTAACGGCCGTCTGGTCACCGCGAACCGCATCATAGGTAACAAGCTCATCAAAGCCCATGTTGTTTCCGATGCGATATCGGGTCCGCGCCATGCGAAATGACTCCCCACTGAAGTCTTCCAGGGGTTGATCCCGCGGCCGACTTCAAGAACTCGCCGGAAGTGTTGAAACAGTTCCATGACGCGAACCCCGACAAGTCTGGCCCGCCCACACGATTGCAAATATGGTTGGAAATGGCCGAACGCGACGAGTTCGCGGCGGATTACAAGGATGACAACGAACCAGTCATGGTGGGCGCGCCGTTGAGGCGATCCAATAGGAAGAAAAAGTAATGGAAATGGAAATGATGGACCTTTTCCGAGCAAAAGCTCGCGGACGAGCTTTTTCGTGGAGGGGGGGGTTGTCACGAGAGGTGGTTGCCTGTGATGGCACTGTGGCTCAATCGGGGTTAGCGCGCATGGCGCCTCGCCCGACTTCCCTACGAAACGATCGCGAGCGATCCCACCACCTCTCTTTTTCTCTTTTTCTCTTTGTCTTAGTTTCGATATTATAGTTGTATTGACTGGTGGCCTGACCCCATGGAATATCTGCTTCTCGTCATAGAGACTAATAAATTATAATGCGAATTAACTATCTAACTAGCTAAAAGGTAAAGCTTAGTATTGATAAAGACGGTATTAGGTATGGTATATATATATATCATGTGACCAATATGTACTAAAACATTCAATGTAAAGCTGTGTTGTGGGGTGTACCGGGAATTTGTGGTGTAAGTCTAATCTTGGCAATTATGGGAATTATGGGTTATGGAACAGTGGCGGCTATCGTCTTCCGTAGCTAGGCTGCCACGTATGCAGCCATGCGGGGAAAGAAGAGAGGGGAAGGACCATCGTCCAAAATTGACATCCGTCCAAAACCATCCGCCCGTCCAAACCGGCCACCATCTCGAATCGACCACTATCTACAATCGATCATCATCCAAGATTGACCACCATGCAAAATGAGCCATCATCTAAAACGGGCCTTGAAATGTTCATAAAGGATGGGCGACGTCATCCCGAACGGACTTGTCGTTACTTAGCTACCAATCGGTACAAATCTAGGGAGATTCCATTTGATGAGCTAATCACTCTGCCACTTTATACGACGCTGGTCGACTTGCAACGCTTGGCTCCTGGGGAGGTCAAGCGTCTCGCCGAAATAGCTTCTGAGAGGCACAAAGGAGACTTTGTCACGGCGCTCGCCAAATACTGCAAGGGTCTTGACACTCTTCGACGAGCTGCGGCTCTATTCGGTACCGCTAACTGCCCCTATTTATCCGTTTCTTAGACTAACATCGCAATGTAGAAGGCGCGATACATCTTGTGGAATCAACCTCAATCACTGCGCGAACGACCGCTGAGGAAAGGGAACACTGGGTCTCGGTTTCCCACGCGCAGCTCCGTTGGTTGCAACATTGCAGCAGTAGGGTTCGGTGCAGCCAAAAGGTGCACAACAAGACTTGTCTCGTGTCACGAATATGCCAACAGGCGGAACCGCGGGGCGCGGGACGCCCCGGGCCAGTCATGGAATAAGCCAATCGGAAGGCAGGAACAGGATCGATGGTGATCAGTGAGCTCAGTTGCCAAGCCAGGACTGAGCACACTGAGCACCAGGCAAGGTCACCAATCAGGACGATTGTAACTCAGAAGTGATCAGTGAGCTCAGTTGTCGAACCCGGACTGAGCACACTGAGCACCCAAGAATTAGATAGGTATATAGTCACTCGTTCTGGAGAGCTCTGGGAGTTCTCCAGTTAGCAATCACAACTACAGTTCGCTACCAGCTCGAAAGCCTACTGTTGAGACAAGTCTTTGTTGTGCACCCTTTGGCTGCACCGAACCTAAGCACCCTTGAAAGATTACCTTCGACCGATACTGAACCCTAACAGGACGGGTCCAGAGACAGGTTCGTCACATCTCGACGGTAGGCTTTCGAGCTTGTAGCGAACTGTAGTTGTGATTGCTAACTGGAGAACTTCCAGAGCTCTCCAGGACGAGTGACTATATACTATCTACTTCTCTGAGCTCCAAGCAGCTCCTGAGAGCTTACTAGAGCTCATGGCTCTTGGAGGCTCCCGAGAGCTAACGAGAGTAGCTTCTGACTGGCCGCCCTTCTTGGCTCTCGGGTGCTCCTTGGAGCACCCTGTAATTGATTCGTTAAATGACTGGCTCGGGCGTCCCGCGTTCCCGGGGTCCACTTGTTGGCATGTTCGTGACAACATGAGACAAATAACTATAAGAGCAAGGTGACAAGAACGGAGGAATCCCGTAACATAGCTAAAATCCTTTCAAGTACGGTTTCGGCTCCTTTCAACTTTCAATGCCAATCCATCAACCATCAGGCCCACTAATAACGAAATACAATTACTCATCATCCCTCCTCATTGCGAACATTTGCTCGAGGAATGTCCAGCAGGAGTCTCTTTCCATGCTCAAAGGCATAGCGACACGAACTATGTCCTTCGACGTCTGTTTTGCTCGAATCTCCATGGGCCACTGGCCGCAGTAAATCCATTCTAGTTGGGGGAACACGGCGGCATACTTTTCTGCTTCTCGGAGCATGCGGTTGCGATGCGCACGTTCCCAAACCTCTGCGCTATCGGCCTCCGGGCCGTCATTATTACCCTCGCCTCCTGCCATATGCTCAGCATCTTCACCCCTGTCTAATTCCGGTCGTTCGAGGGCGCTGTTCCGATCCGCCGATGTCACGCGCTGATACTCGTAATACCCCTCCGCACCGGGGCCGGACGCGCCGTCTGGAAGCACGTACGTATCTCGTGAGAACGCAAGCCTTTTGAGCCTTGTCAGTCCTTGTAGACACAATCGCACCGCATTATGGTCGATCAACCACTGGTGACGCCAGCCAAATTGCTCGCCGGCACTTAGGCATAGCTGCTCCAGCGATTCGATGTTGCCAACAGCAGCTAGGGAATCCGCCGAGATAGTAGCCATGTTTGGTTGTGTTTCCGCCGCTGGTTCGCTCCATGCTAGCGAAAGGGAGCTTAGGTTCGACCATCTTCCATCAGAGAGTAGTGGGATAAGATGCGAGTCCAGGAGATGGGGCGTGCTTCTCCCGATGGAGAGTTTCCGAACGTGCGGGGTGACGTGAAATGAAGTCGATTATCGACTGTACCGTTCCCATGTTCCCGCCATCGAGATATGATATGGCAAGCGTCTCAAGGTCACGAAGGGGTTGGCCGGCCGGCAAACGCGTAAATGACAGAGAGAGATGTCTCAGCGGTGCAGAAAACAGCGAAGACCAGACTCGTGCATCAGGAATGCTCATGTTTCCGGAGATATCGAGGTACCGAAGATGGGGGAAGAACACGTCTTCATCGAATGAAAGTAACCTATCTCCCGTAAAAGCCGCGTAGCTCAAGGTCAGACGCCTGAGAGTCGTGCTACAGCGCTGTAGAAGGGTTTGTATGAAGGGTGACAAGCTTCTGTTCTTCCAGCCAGCGGCATCGCCATCGCTGTCTGTCTCGCTCCTATGAAACCGTTCGTTGGTGCAGAGGTCTACTTTTAGAGAGAGCGACTCCAATGACACGACAAGCGGCGCGAGTGGCGGCTCGAGGCGGTACATCTCTCCAATATGAGCTCCGGCCAGCTTAAGGTGCCGAATAGGCAGGTTTGTAACAGTCCCAAAGAAGGCGCCATCGAGACACAGTCCATCATGCCACAACAGCGCCTCTAGGTGGGGCATTGCCAATTTCATAGCGATCTGGACGGGATCGTGGTAAATCGCAATGTACTGATCAGTCGCTTTTTTGGACAATGCGTTGCGATGCTCCGAATTGAGACGGTTGGCTGCGTCCCCCCAAATGGAATTGTAGAGATCGCTATGCGCCTGAGCGACCCAGTCTGAGCGGGGCTCGACCACAACTCTGCGAATGCAAGATCCAATAAACGGCGGCCGGGTGGCGTTGCTTGGATCATCGTGGCCAAGCCTGGCGATCGCCTCCTTCATGAGCTGGCGCAACAAGAGCCTTGAATTTGGGCTGTAATCGAAGTAGACAACGGCGAATTGGCAGGAGCGAGCTAACTGCCTGCAGTCGCTATTCACCAAGGCGAGGGAAGAAAGGGCAGCTTTGTCATCTGCTATTAGATCCATAATGTCCCCCAAGATCTCGGGTGGCAGTCGGCACAGAAGGAGACTCGTCGACTCAATGGGGCGGCCTTCCATGACTTTCGGAAGCAAGAGAGGCAATATCGCATCCTTATCTTTACCGAATCCGTCGGCTTCAATACCCGAAAACGAGGAAAGCATCATTTCAGAAACGTCGTGGTTCATTGTGATGGAGGAGATTGATGCGTTGCTGGCCGTGCGAGTGGGTGGGTGGACAAGAAGATGTGGAGGAACACTTTCAGGTGCCGGCGTTCGAGTGGCAATGAAGATATGGGGCCGATATCAGGTGTGGATCAATTGCTCTTCCGACCCGGAGCCTGTGCGCACGTGCGGCATTTCACGGCACCGCACTAGGTTCACGCCGCCACGATCTCGCTCTTGTACGGCAGCCGTGCCCGCCGCATAAATAGCGACCCTCCTCCTCGAAGCTACGCGGCTAGGTCGCTTGTAGGAACGATTGTCTCCGGAACACGAAGCCCAGGACATAAGGCGACAAAGGGTGCGCCGGCGCTTGAGGCTGGGTTGAAAGTAGGCGTCCAACAAGTCGCAGGCCACCGCACCCGAATCGTCTGAACTAACCAAAAGTATCCAAACCTTTGATTGGCTCGCACAGGAGGTGGATTCCAGATTTTGCCAATTACCTCGTCAAATGCCAGCCAAGCCCACACCCCCGCTCAGTCGCTCGACCGTTTACCGTTGGGCGGGGTCTAGCTGCAACGACACGAGACAAACAGAGAACAGCTTGCGATAGCAAACGGCTACTTAAAGGCTTGAGGTATGCTCTCGACCGGGATCGATGCCTTACTGTAGCCCATGCAAGCGTTATTTTGAAAGTGCAAAGGCGCTTCAGCAGCACCGCCAGGACTCGGACCGGCATGCGTACGCCTATTCGTACTTGTTCCCTGCCACTCCTGTGCGGACAACGACATTGAGTTCGGCGATGCCGCTGCCTGGAACCCAGTCAGCCCGCGACTTGGATGAGGATGAGCCCTCTAAATCTTTGGTAAAAGGGTATAACTAATCATTTTGCTCTTGTCGTTCCTCTATCCTGGAACTTGCAGGTATTGACAATAGTCTCTGGCTAGGCTTTACTCCAGCCGGGAGTACTCAGACCTCGTGATATCCTGCAGAGGGAAGGAGCACCATGTACATAAGGCTATCGTATGCATGCAGTCCGAGTTCCTCGCTGTAGCATGCCGTGCAGGCTTCAAGGTCAGTGGCAGTTCATACACTTGCAACAATTCTAACCTAACGTTTCCACTCCAGGAGACACAAGAAGGAAAGATTGACCTCCCAGACGACGATCCCCCAGCTTGTCCATATAATGGTACATTATCTGTACCACTTTGACTACGACACAAAGCCCCAGGACAAGGGTATTGGTTTTGATGGGTCAGTAACGAACAGAGACGAAACCGATACCAACGAGCCGGTCACGAACGTCCTTGTCACCCATGCAAAGGTCTACGCCTTAGCAGAAAAGTACCTGATCCGTGGACTAAAGGTAGTTGCGCAACGACACTTCAAGGCAGCGACGACCTCAGTCACATTGGATGGTTTCCTACAAGCAATATCGGAGGTATATTCATCTACTATTGGAGACGATAGAGGTTTAAGGGACATCATCGTGGAAACCCTCCATAAGCATTCTGCATGGCTGGACAAAGAGGAGATGCGAGATATGCTTAGGGTATCTGGAGCTTTGGCATATGATCTCGTTATGTACATGCGTCAGCATAACAAAATTCTGAGCTGATAGGACCATCGGTGAAGGTCAGTGCAGATTACAAAGACCGTCAAATTCAATGCTTCTATCCCCTGCTACCAAATCTTTAATCCTCCTCCCTTCCCTCATTCACGTAGTTTAACGCTGTGGACACTCTCTACATGGTTCTTGAAATGGTTCAAGTGCTTGAACTCCAGCGCCTCCTCCTTGCACTTCGGGTGGTTGCACAACATCCGCTTCACGCCGCCTGGCTGTTGCGCGTGCTTCCTATCGAAATGGTCGTACATCACCGCTGGTCGACAGTACTTGAATGCTCGTTCCTCATGCGACAGAGTTTTATCCCCGATGTAGCGTGGAAATTGCGTCCTGTCCGTTAGGAGGGGGAAGGAGTCCAGCCCAGGAGCCTCCTCCTTCACTGCGACGTCGGCCTGCGCCTACGCCCAAGCCAGAAGCAAACTCGCGTAGAGATATCGCAGACGACATTGTCCTGGTGACTTGTGAACTGTGATCGAGCGGGAACTGCTCTCTTGAATATGAGTTATCGAAGGCCACCATGATGACCGGGCGGGGCTCGCAGCACGTTGGCACCTTCTTTCCAGGATATGTCGTAGACTGTGCTCTGTACGCCGTTGACGAGCCCGAGCGAAAACATGCCTTCTGAGCGCGCTGCCGCTGCTATCCTTCCAACCTCCGTCATTTAACGTGTAAAATCGTGTGAAGCCGCCTGATTTCAACGTGAATGGCTCGGGGCGAGCGGCAAGGGCCTCCCATTTTGGGCGTGCGGGATGGCTCTCATCTTTGGTAAGGTCGACGACGGCGGGGACTACTACGCGTGCTTCAAGGGCGGCCGGTCTGCGCTGATTGCGAGCGGCCTCCGTGTGGCGGAGCAAGAGACTGGGCTGCGTATCCGGCAAAGTGTGTGACTATTGGGGGAAGCGAGAGTGCAGAGAGCAGCGATTCTTCCTAAGTTGCACGCGCCCTGCCACGCTACACACTCTCCCTGGCGGCTTAGGAGACCCTCGGTATTCATCCTGCTCCCTTCCAGGACCGACGAGATACTAGTCCTACCACGGAAGCAGTCCCACAGACCCCGGATACGTACCTCCCTCCGACGATCCAAGTTCGGCGCGCTGTCCTTCCTCGAGCTTCGTTCATAAGAATGTCTTGAATAGATATTTGCATCTCATCAAAGGAGCAGCTTGGTAAGCCTCCAGGGCTGGATATCGAGGGTGGTTCAACGCACGACGACCCCGACACGACAGGCACTTGCAACTGACCGCGAGAGTATGCCGAGTGGATAGGGCGCGCCTGCCGCAGGGAGGCGCCGACGGGGCGGCTTGTGTGCAGACAGCCTCTATCAAAGTTGACGGATCTAAACCGAATGCGATTGGGATCCATAAGGTCATCAGCCACCTTGGGCGGCAGACCGGGATTACCTCTTGACTGGCGTGACCCTAGCTCTGACTTGGGAGGCGCTTCGAGATGTGGTCCTTTTCATGCCGCTGCCCCGGAGCTCAATGATCAGCGCGTCCTCCTCGGGGGACCACCTGTCTGTTTCTTCGCCGGCGGCTCGGACGTGTGCAACCCTGCGCTTCCCACCACCGCTCTTGGGACGCGAGCCTATCCTCGAGCTTGGTGTCGGCCCGGAAATGCTCAGCGCCCTCACCCCAGCTCCACCCCGAGCACCGAAGCCGGGAGACAAGGGGCTTGCTGCTACGGAAAACGGGGCCGGCGACGGGCCGCTAGAAAGTGCCGTCAACGCTGCAAGTCTGGTACAGTACTCGATGGTGGCTTCCGGGTAGTAGACAGGGACTCATCTGAGACGGGACCCTAAGGAGAGAGGCAATATCCACGATGGGCTGTGTCTCGCCGAGCCTTTCCCCTCTACTAGATCAGATTGACTACGGAACTGTTACTCAGGAAACCATACAAAGGCAATGAACACACCCTTCCCCCCTTCCTGCTTAATTATGGCCTTCAACTCTCTGCGACTAATTGAAATTCTTCCAGTTTTGTTTTCTCCGTACTTCTCTGACGGATTCGAAGAAGCCCTTGACTGCAGCCTCGCCACCAAGCTCCTCGACCCGACCCTCCTTCACTTTGGTTTCGACAAGCGTTGCTACCACGCCGACGAGCTTCGGCGCGGTCGTCTTCATCTCCTCATTCGTGGTTGCCGGGTTGTTCAGCTCGGCAAGAACAACTTGGATCCAGCGCTGGATGCCAGACCACTGGAGAACATGGCCACCGAAAGCCAATGTCTGGCAATTTTGTTCTCGAAAGACACCGTGGATCGTGCCCGGCCCGAAGAAAAACAGTCTCGCCTGGCCGAATGAGGACGTATCTCCATCTGCCACCGGTATAGCAGTGGGGGTTGGCCATCCACGCTTCCCGTTCTTCTTTTGTTGGGGATGACATCCAGATGAACCCGATTGTCCCTTCCTGCGCTGTGATCCACGTAGAGTAGCCGTGACTGTCCATGTGTGGAGCCGTATGATGGCCGCCTTGCGAAAGCAGGGCCCATTTATCGACGTCCTTCCACTCGCTCCACTGCTCCGTGGACGCCACCACTCTCTCAGCGCTCCCTGCCATCAACACCCTGTTGCGAACGTGAAGAAGGAGTTCGCAATTCTCTCCGGTCAAGAAACTCGGTAGAATAGAGGTAATAGGGCTTTATAGATCTAGGACGTTCAATGGGTCGCTTGTGCGCTTCTGGGAGAGGAATTCTTCCCGGACTTTACTGAGCTCGCGTACCTGAAAGGACTCCTCGTCAGAACTGCGAGACGGGATCTGTACAGAGACAAACTGGTCGACAACGCACGTTCTCCGAAAGAATTGCTCAACCGGGCGTCCTCCCTCGCCCCATCTAAACGGCTGCTGGTCTTTGGTGAAGATCGGAGCGTCGACGGGAGACCGAGACTCGACCATATGTGCTGCTTCGTCGCCAGTGCAAAACCAGGCCTCGACTCTGCCACGGCCAGCTGTCGGTGTTTGGGTGCTGAACCCTCTCTAACAATTCGTAAACAAGCCGATTGGTTTCCTCGCCGTGCGAGCCAGCGACCGGCGTGACCTGGCGCAGTTCGGCCATCACTCGTCGCCGGTAGGCATCGTCGGCTATAATGTCCTGCGCCGGCCGGTCTCCACGAATGCCTGGCCACTTAGAGAGTGCCAGCGGCGCGTCGAGCCGTGGCCGCTTCGACGGCGTGGTGATATCGGACAGCGAGGCTCTGCGGCGGCGGAAGGAAGTACTGGCATCGGCGTACAACGCGGCTTTGCTTGGTGTATTTAGATGCTCAAGCAAGCCGGCGCCTTTGGCCAAAGCCATAGCCAGTGGCTGCTCGGTGTGGTGCCGAAGTTCGGCATAGCGCTGAAGGTGCTCACGGCAAAGCTGGCCGAGGAAAGGGAAGAGTTGGGCTGCTGCCTCGTGGTCGAACAGAGACGGGTTGGTCAAGGCCAATCGGAGCGATGATGGCACTTTCGAACAGCAGTCTGGCGGCATCTCTGTAACCTGGACCCGGGGAAGTCGAGCTTGTCTGGGCTTGGCTGCTTTGGTGCCGGCGAGGCCCTGGTAGGACGGACGTGGGCGAGGTGCCACTCTGATAGACTGATCGGGGACGGCATTCGCAGGGCCAAGACCATCCTCGGCCCCAGCACCGTCGGTGTCGGAATCCGTCCGATCTAATTCCTCCGAGGTAATAGAGGAATCGGGCGTGGCATTAGCGGAGTCAGGGGGAGCAGGAGGAGGTAGAATTGCAGCCCTATCCTCACTAGAATCACTGCTAGATTGGCCGCAGCTTGTCATCGCCTCATTGGCGCCCTCGGCAAGGACGGTATTGATGACCTCCCGCACGATAGGGTCTAAACTCATCCGATCCGATCCCTCCGAGGCAGCGGCCGTCTCTAGGCCTGTGCTAGTAGTGCTGTCTGATATCGATGGCTCCTCAGAGGTATCAGAATTGCCAACTTCTGGCGGGGTTGCCGAGCTCGGACTAACAAGTCTATCGGCCTGTGGCAGGACGGAAGCGTATTTCTCATAGACTAGGAGGCCGAATTTGTCGAAGCCAAACCCCTGGGGCGCTTCGATGGCCCGCTCGGTGTCCGGCGGATACTTGGCCAAGTTGTCCAAATCGCCTTGTTGGATGGGATTGGACGAGTCGTGGATCGGGCGCCGCTTGAGACTCGGTCCCTGCTGAGATCGTTTGAGCATCAACCAATTCAACGCCTCTACGGCCCTCTTCCAGGTGTTAACGTTCCGTGCTGCTGTGCAGAGCACTTTGCAGTATTTGGGTCCCTTGTAAACCCACTGGTAGTGCTGGACAACATCCTCTCCCCAGCAGGCCGCTACCGTCTTTAGCGGAGAGAGACATTGGGATTTGAACTCCAGACCGCTCTCTGCAACGTCGAGGAACCTGTTCCACTCTGAATCCTCGTCCAGTTTTGTCCGCTTGGTCGACCGCTTTTCCCTGGCCAATTTCCGATCCTTGTACTTGGCGCAATGAGTAGACATGACATGATCGTAGGCGGCGGCCAGAAGCTGGACTTCGGAGCTCTCCCGGAGAAGCTCGTCCCGCATTTGCACACACAGTTCGTATCTCTCCGGGTCGGTCTCGCGGGCGCAGATCTTGTCACGCAATTGGATTACTCGTTCGAGATGGTCGTTCTTCAGCACGGAAAGAGCCTTGTCGGCGGTGCCTTCCTCTGGTAGAGCGTGCATGTCGGGGGCCATTGGGCAGGCGGGCAAGCGGGTCTACGTTGCAGGTTTCCATTGGTGCTGGAGAAGCGATGGCTGTCGGGCCGTGGAGATTGCAGCTCGTCGGAGCGTTGGAGAGGTCAACAGGAACCATAGCGCGCCACCACTGTGCGTGAAAATGATCTTGGAGATTACCCCGAAGTTTCAAAATTATGTTACGTGAAGATCGACTTGTTAGGGTCCTGGAGATGAAGCGAATTCGACGATAAAACTATCATCGTTGCGTACGATTATCTTGGATGAAGATGGTATTGTAATCTGAAAAGTCTGTTGAATTAAAATATTTAACTCTAAGTCTATTATATTTTATAACGCTTTTTTAAGTTTGTATATACTTTCCTTTATAAGATAGTGTTAATTGTAAGGGTTATTTTTAGATTAGATTCCGTTTTGGTTGGTAGAGCTTATTTTCTATTAAATAATATTTTAAGCTTAGCTTGGTTTTCGATAGAAAGAAGTTTAATTAGAAAGATAAACTATAAATAAAACTATCTAATAAATATAGTATATTTTATAATAAGATGATAGTCCTATATATAATAACTATTTTCTCCTAGAGAGTACTTTAGGGATGATTTTAACTAAGGAATCGGATCTTTAAGGTATAAAACTATTATAGAGTAGTAGGGATAATTCCAAGACGATAAGCTTTTTATAGTTATATCCTTTATACTTTCGAGATATCTATAGAGGAGAGACTTTATAATATTAGGAAATATTGGTAGTATAAAATATTGCTGATATTAATACTATTTAAGGAATTTACTAGATTGCTACTCTCTACTTGCTATTCTATTCTTAACCGAAACCTAAACCTCTATAGACTTTAAACCCTAAAAGCCTAGAACTATATATATCTGGCCGATAATCTCAGAATAACTGTAAAAAGAACAGTTAATATAATATAACTATCGATATAGAGGATAGTAGGTTGTTTTATATAAGTTATATTTATAGAGAGAGTAGTATCGATATTACTATAGTCTAATATTAGTAAATTAGTTTATAGTATAGAGTAAGAGATCTTACTTAAGGTTTAGAGTAACTAATTGATAAAATAAATAAGTAACCTATATATTATTAGTATTATATTATAATATTTAATTAGAAAGGGAATATTTACTATAGATAGGTAAGAGTAATAATAAGACTATAAATAGTTAGTAATACTAATTGGCCGGTATAGGATATTATATAACTAATGGATATTATAGGTAGGTTTACTGTAAAAGCCGGTAGGCCCGAGAAACTATTCTAGTTCTTAGATAGAGCTATATCGGTAGGGTAGTACTAGCTGGAGCGGCTTCGCTATAATATACTATATAGTAACTGAGAAATCAATAAGTAGTGCTCCTACTAAATTATAGAGATTGTTTACTTTCAACGGCTAACTATAAAATGTTTTGGTAAGTTAAAACCTAGAAGTATTAGCTTGGTTTCGAAGAGTATAGCCGAGGGAGCAAATACTATTATAGATATTGGGTATAGTACTATAAACAGAGAGCTAGCTAGTCTATCGGAGGTTAGTATAGGATATGCCCTATATATATAGGGATAGTAACTAACCGATTAATATAGTTTAATAATATTAATCTGAGAGTTGGATAAGAGTATAGGTATTAATAGTATTGGTAATCTAGGTAGTTATTGCGAGGTAGCTAGATAGGATACTAATCCAGTTATTTATAGTTAGTATATACCCTAGATCTAAATATTACTTAAGCCTAACCTAGAGTTCTGGTATTATTTATAATATAGATATAACTACTTTGAGTCTGGTTCTTATTTAAGGTTAGTATATTTAGATGTATAAGATAGTGTAGTAGAATTGGTGAAACTCGACCTGAAAGCTTATAGGCGATACGAAATTAAGTTAACTGTAAAATCCATCTATATATTGGGTTTCGGTAAAGGTAGAGGGGGGGTAATCGAGTAATTAGACTATAGTTAATTTTCCTACATTAGTACAATGTACTTATTAACATTTAAAAAGAGTAGCCGGGATAGAGATACTATAACGAAAATATAATGATAAATGGGAGATAGAACTAGAGATACTATACTATCATTATATTATTATTGCTCTTATCACGCTCGGTACTAAGTATATACGGTCCTTCAACTAGTGTATCGGTAGGAAAAACTATGCCGAAGCTGGATGAAAACCCCTGTATCTCCGCTGCGGCTTCGCTGCTACATCGTAGCGCCATCTCCTCGAAAGGGCTTACCTACCCTTCGAGGTTAAAGTAACAAAATAAAAACAAAAGGAAATAGTAAAGGAAGGAGAGGGAAAGTAGGCTCCTGTTATGTGACCAGCCCTTAAGGTTCTCGTAGGGGGGGGGGGGGGGGGGGGGGGGGGGGAAGGAGGGCAGTATATATTCTGCCCTCTGCCCTCCTTTCCTTCTTCCTTCTCTCCCTATTACAACCAATAATCAATTTAGTAAGTGCCTCCCCCTCCCCTACCCCCCCCCCCATTAACCGTAGTAGCCTTGCAGCGGTCCGCAACAAATATTTAGCGACATTACAATGGCTGCTCCGCGTGTCGGCCCCGCCCTGCCCCTGGGCTATGACAAGCCGGCCTAAGCCGACAAGTTCGAGAAGGTGGTCCGGACTCACGATACCGAGGACCGTATCGGAGAGTGAGTCCTCCGGGGAGTAGCTGCGGTGCCGCTGCTGACCGTTTCCAGCGTTTTTTTGCGCCATTGCCTGCCTGTACTGCGATGTTGGTCTGTCCAAGCAGTGCCCTACTTATACTATCGTTATAGCTAATACCTTTGAATAGATAATAGGATATAGCTAAACCTTTTCTATATATCGGTAAATTGGAATTATAGGATTATATAGTATTGTATATATTTACTAGTATTATATATATCTGCCTATAAAGTAAGTATACTCTTAATGATAATTGATAATAATACTATAGAGGTTCTACAATATATTGGTAATATTGTTGGTAATGTAACTATAGATAATAATAATATTAGATAGTAAGAAAGTAATTCGGTTGATTAGAAGGGGACCGATTATTAGAAGTAGCGGGGTTTTAGTTTCATCTATTCTTCGTTTACAAAACTAGTAGGGCAGTTAGTTATAGAGCTTTGCCAGTTGGCCTTACTTTTTTAGTATTAATACTTCTAGTTGCTAATTCCAGGCAGCTATTCTATAAGGGATAGCTATATAGACTAAGTGCCCTTAAATGCAAAATACCCCTAAGTATCCGATTTTAGAGTAGTAAAATATAATAGCGGTTCTTCAATTAATATAAATTTTATAGTATATTATATACTTATCTAATAGGATTATAATTAAAGAAGTAACCTATTATATATTAGAGTACTGTCTATCTTTATTACCCTAGGTACCTAGCTTAACTGCGAAATCCCTTATACTATTATTATATAAAGAAAATATTATACTTTACCTATAGATATCGAGAGCGTCGGGAGAGCTGTTAGTACTGTGAGGTAAAACTATATTCTATCTACTAGGATATTAGAAAGCCTGATAAGTCTATACCGGCTAGATATATATAGATTGGGTATCTAAAGAGTTTATTATATATTGGTAACTTAACTATTATAATGAAAATATAATAACGGTAAAGAGGTATATAATTCCGGTTTAATAATAGGTAAATATATATTAAGCTAGGTAATAGAGAGTATTGAATCTTCTTCTTTAATATAGATAAAGTTACTAACTGAGAATACTATTCTTACGAATACTCCCTGTTATTTGGTAATTATAAATGGTAATTAGGGAACGGTACTCTAACTTACTTATATATAAAAGATAGTTTCTCTACCTACTGAAATCTTCTATTTCTCTAGATTATATATAGCCGATTATAGTTAATTATAAATACCTGCTAGAAAAGTCTTATAAACTCGCTGTTCTCTAGCTCGGTTCGGGGGTTAAGAACTCTAAGAAGCTGGTTCTGCTGGTTCTTAACCTATGAGGGGAGAGACTATATAGTATAAAAGGCGTTTTATAGTTTATCCGCCCGAATCTCTAAAAACAATATCTCTTCTATAAAATAAAACCTATCGCCGCTAAAATATAGGTTATATCCTTCGGTAAGACTAGGATATATCTTGCGAAGGGTATGAAATACTGTATATACCTTCGGATATTTCTATTTAGTACTGCCGGTAAGGAGAAAATATAATCGAGAGTTGGTTGTTAGTATACTAGATGAAGTAGTAGCTATATTCCGGTAATTAGTAGTAAAAATATCTCGAGTAAACTCTCTATTAAAATATTAGTAAATATCTCAATTATTTATAATATTTATTGTTAAAAAGTAACTTTTATACTGATCCTTGCTTTAGAATATAAGGGTAAGCTGGTAAGACCTATATTACTAATAATATCTGGTAAATATATATCTTAGTAAATATTTAGTAGTTTCTATTTCCTAATTATTTTGTTTACCTTCTGCTTTAGGGATATTGGCTAATACTATATATAGTTTGAAAATTATAGAAGGGGGTTAGAAAATATCTTTAGATTTAAAGTCTCCTTCTTTATCTATAATTAACGGTATAACTGATAGCTATATAGAAGTGGGAAATATAGGGGGAGGTGGATGGTATTATACTTGCTAAGGTTTAACGAGTATTAGGTTTTTTTATATAGTTATACCTTGGATTTTGCAATTATAGCTGTCCTACTTTCTTCTCTCGCTAAGAACGGCTAGTATAAAACTATACTACTTTTCTACCGGATAATAATATAATATAGTTCCTTGTTGGGCAGTGGTTCTTATACCTGAAAATTGCGAGTATAGATAGGTAAACTTCTAGAATATAGTAATTAGCTTTAGTATACTATATACTTTGGATTGTAGGAGATACTCCGATAAACTATAGTATATAATTAATAAGGAGTGGTGAAACTCTGGTTTGATAAACGAGAGCTGTAGCTATAAGGAGAGGAGGAGGGGGGGTAATAACTACGATCCGGCTATATTCCTTTATCCTAAATGAGTTGCGGTAGGTTTTAGAGTTCTAGATCCTACTTACCTGGATAGAAATACGAAATTCTGGAATGTAAGTGAAGTTCTATAATACTATTTATAGAAAAAACCAATATCTTTAAATAGAAAGTTAGTTAATTTTAAGTATTGAGATTTAGGTGGGTGAGGCCCTGTAGTGCACACACTGACAGGGCTTACAATGTACTTTGGGAAGTAAGGTATAGTACTATTGCTTAGCTACCAGCAGTAATTACAGGGCCTAGCCCTATAACAGTAGTTAATTTAGTGGGTAAACTACTATTGTTTTGGGAATACCTCTGTATTTGCTATCTTAAACCACTGGAGTTGGATTTAATACTTCCTTCTCATATACCCACCGACGGGGGCGCAGTACCGAATTCGGCCAGCGGTCTTAGTGGTAGAAAACTAAATCCCGCAAAACTCATTTATATAGGTTTGACTAAAAATGGGCTTACCTGCTTGCAGCCGCACCCAGAAGTGCCCAGGCCCACTTGCACTACTACCTTAAAAACCGGTGTAGGGTAGGCCGGTTAGGGCTAAGCGATGTAGGGTAGGCTGCTTGGGAGCCAACTACCGGTATAGGGTAGGTTGCTTGGGACGCTAAGAGGTGTAGGGTAGGCCGGTTGGGAACAACCGGGTGTAGGGTAGCTCGCTTGGGAAACCCAGGTATAGGGTAGGTGTAGGGTAGCTCGATTCGGGAGAAACAGTACTTAGTGAAAAGAAGAACCAACCTTCTTTAAACTAAGATAACTAGCCCTAGTAATTATACCGCTACAACCAAAATACCAGTATATAGCTACAGGCTATACAAATTCAATTATATACTGTAGAGCCCCTAGATGGCCACAGCTAGTAATCTGAACTCTAGGGTT
>NW_026944346.1:25000-26657 GCF_033439085.1 Chaetomium fimeti
ATGTGGTGGGAGCGGTGCAGGGTAGGCGGGTTGGTATGTGGTGGGAGCGGTGCAGGGTAGGCGGGTTGGTATGTGGTGGGAGCGGTGCAGGGTAGGCGGGTTGGTATGTGGTGGGAGCAGGGTAGGCGGGTTGGTAGGTACAGGGTAGGTGGGTTAGGAGATAGGTTGGGAGGTGTAGGGTAGGTTGTTTGGTAAGTGGGTGGGGTGTGGGGTAGGCTGCTTGGTGGTGGTGGGAGCGGTGCAGGGTAGGCGGGTTGGTATGTGGTGGGAGCGGTGCAGGGTAGGCGGGTTGGTATGTGGTGGGAGCGGTGCAGGGTAGGCGGGTTGGTATGTGGTGGGAGCAGGGTAGGCGGGTTGGTAGGTACAGGGTAGGTGGGTTAGGAGATAGGTTGGGAGGTGTAGGGTAGGTTGTTTGGTAAGTGGGTGGGGTGTGGGGTAGGCTGCTTGGTGTGTGGTGGGAGCGGTGCAGGGTAGGCGGGTTGGTATGTGGTGGGAGCGGTGCAGGGTAGGCGGGTTGGTATGTGGTGGGAGCGGTGCGGTGCAGGGTAGGCGACTTGGGGTGTGGTGGGAGTGGTGGGAGCGGTGCAGGGTAGGCCGCTCGGTACGGGGGTGGGTGCAGGGTAGGCGGGTTGGTAGGTACAGGGTAGGTGGGTTAGGAGATAGGTTGGGAGGTGTAGGGTAGGTGTTTGGTAAGTGGGTGGGTGTGTGGGGTAGGCTGCTTGGTGTGTGGGAGGTGTAGGGTAGGCTAGCTGGGGAGCGAGATGTTGGAATGGACTTTTACCCTTTTGTAGGCCGGGTTGTAGAGGGTTCTATACTATCTTCTTCGGTATATATAGGGAGTGCTAGGGGGGCTCTAGCCTTCGATGTAGGGTAGGTAGGGGGGTAAGGGCGGCGGTAGAGGCGAGTATATTTAGTAGGAGAGAGAATTCCTAGCAGTACTTTAGATCTTAAAAGGTTTAACTTTTAAAGTTTTCTTATATTTAGAATATTTCTTTTTACTTTAGAATTGGTATTATTATAATAGTTTCTTTAGAGTAGGCTAGTTAGGAGGTATAGGGTAGGTTGTTTGGTAAGTGGTAGGTGTAGGGTAGGCGGGTTGGTTGTGGTGGGAGCGGTGCAGGGTAGGCGGGTTGGTATGTGGTGGGAGCGGTGCAGGGTAGGCGGGTTGGTATGTGGTGGGAGCGGTGCAGGGTAGGCGGGTTGGTATGTGGTGGGAGCGGTGCGGGTAGGGCGGGTTGGTATGTGGTGGGAGCAGGGTAGGCGGGTTGGTAGGTACAGGGTAGGTGGGTTAGGAGATAGGTTGGGAGGTGTAGGGTAGGTTGTTTGGTAAGTGGGTGGGGTGTGGGGTAGGCTGCTTGGTGTGTGGTGGGAGCGGTGCAGGGTAGGCGGGTTGGTATGTGGTGGGAGCGGTGCAGGGTAGGCGGGTTGGTATGTGTGGGAGCGGTGCAGGGTAGGCGACTTGGGGTGTGGTGGGAGTGGTGGGAGCGGTGCAGGGTAGGCCGCTCGGTAGGCGGTGGGTGCAGGGTAGGCGGGTTGGTAGGTACAGGGTAGGTGGGTTAGGAGATAGGTTGGGAGGTGTAGGGTAGGTTGTTTGGTAAGTGGGTGGGGTGTGGGGTAGGCTGCTTGGTGTGTGGTGGGAGCGGTGCAGGGTAGGCCG
>NW_026944347.1:5000-15000 GCF_033439085.1 Chaetomium fimeti
GGTAGGCGGGTTGGTATGTGGTGGGAGCGGTGCAGGGTAGGCGGGTTGGTATGTGGTGGGAGCGGTGCAGGGTAGGCGACTTGGGGTGTGGTGGGAGTGGTGGGAGCGGTGCAGGGTAGGCCGCTCGGTAGGCGGTGGGTGCAGGGTAGGCGGGTTGGTAGGTACAGGGTAGGTGGGTTAGGAGATAGGTTGGGAGGTGTAGGGTAGGTTGTTTGGTAAGTGGGTGGGGTGTGGGGTAGGCTGCTTGGTGTGTGGTGGGAGCGGTGCAGGGTAGGCCGCTCGGTAGGCGGTGGGTGCAGGGTAGGCGGGTTGGTAGGTGGGCGAGGTGCAGGGTAGGCCGTTTGGGAGGTGCCGCTGCCGGGTCGCCTTCGTGGCTGCTCGTGTCACACATCTGCGCGGCTGCGAGCAGGTGAGCCCATTTTTAGCGAAACCCATACAAATGAGTTTTGCGGGATTGAGAAATCCACCCCAGAGCCCGCCGGCCCGTGGGAGGCACTGCGCCCTGGTCGGTGGGTATATGAGAAGGGAGCAGCAGCCAGAGCGGCGAGAGCAGCCAGGGCAGCCAGAAACGGTACAGAAGGTGCCGGCTGGCTTCCACGGCCCTGCCCGCGGTCTGCGCGGCCTCCTCACTCCTTTCGGGGTTCGTGGCACGACTGTGTGCGGCTGCGAGCAGGTGAGCCCATTTTTAGCGAAACCCATACAAATGAGTTTTGCGGGATTGAGAAATCCACCCCAGAGCCCGCCGGCCCGTGCGCCCCACTGCGCCCTGGTCGGTGGGTATATGAGAAGGGAAGCAGAAAGCCCTGTGGGGGGGATGTCGAGCAAGCCTCGGCACCCCTCCACGGCAGCCTTCGCAGGCCGCTGACGGTCCCATTTCGTTCATCGCCGCCTTCGCGTGGTGCCCTACGGTCTGCCGGGGGTACCGACGATTGCGGCGAGCACCACCCCAGCACCGCTGCTGCCCTGGCGCTACCCGCCCGGGGTCCGCACGGCATCTGGGAAGACTCTTTCAGGCGCAAGGGAATACCCCATGTGCGCCGAGGGGTGGGCTATGTGGGTGTTTGGCGGTTCGCCATACCTGTTTCAAAGCCACCGGGGGCACCTACCGGTTGGGGACGCCTTCAGGGCTGAACCTCCCGGTCGGGCCTCCTCTTGGGGCGCTTAGGCGGTGACTTCGGGGCGTTCGCGCCCCGCTCTCGCCCGCCGACAGCGCTCTGGGGAATTCAGGAGGGGAAAGCGGATGTGACCCGCGGCGAGACCGGCACGCGCCGGACGAGCTGCGCGGCCACGCGGGCCCAGCCCGCCGACCCAGTAACCTAGTGAACTCTTCCGCCCTGAAATACGGGCGGTTGGCCTTAACCGGCGCACGATAGTTACCTGGTTGATTCTGCCAGTAGTCATATGCTTGTCTCAAAGATTAAGCCATGCATGTCTAAGTATAAGCAATTATACCGCGAAACTGCGAATGGCTCATTAAATCAGTTATCGTTTATTTGATAGTACCTTACTACATGGATAACCGTGGTAATTCTAGAGCTAATACATGCTAAAAATCCCGACTTCGGAAGGGATGTATTTATTAGATTAAAAACCAATGCCCTTCGGGGCTCTCTGGTGATTCATAATAACTTCTCGAATCGCACGGCCTTGCGCCGGCGATGGTTCATTCAAATTTCTGCCCTATCAACTTTCGACGGCTGGGTCTTGGCCAGCCGTGGTGACAACGGGTAACGGAGGGTTAGGGCTCGACCCCGGAGAAGGAGCCTGAGAAACGGCTACTACATCCAAGGAAGGCAGCAGGCGCGCAAATTACCCAATCCCGACACGGGGAGGGTAGTGACAATAAATACTGATACAGGGCTCTTTCGGGTCTTGTAATTGGAATGAGTACAATTTAAATCCCTTAACGAGGAACAATTGGAGGGCAAGTCTGGTGCCAGCAGCCGCGGTAATTCCAGCTCCAATAGCGTATATTAAAGTTGTTGAGGTTAAAAAGCTCGTATGTGACGAACCTGTCTCTGGACCCGTCCTGTTAGGGTTCAGTATCGGTCGAAGGTATTCTCTCAAGGGTGCGTAGGTTCGGTGCAGCCAAAGGGTGCACAACAAAGACTTGTCTCAACAGTAGGCTCTCGAGCTTGTAGCGAACTGTAGTTGTGATTGCTAACTGGAGAACTCCCAGAGCTCTCCAGAACGAGTGACTATATACTATCTAAGTCTTGAGGTATCTCCGTACCTTGCTCTGTATGCTCCGTGCCAGAGCACCCAGAGCGTCGTGCTCTCCCTGCTCTGTGCCAGAGCACCCAGAGCGTAGCGTGCTCTGTCGTGCCAAGAGCAGAGCACCCAGCTGGCCGCCGGTGATTGGCTCGGGGCGGCCCGCGCCCCGTGGTGGCATGTCTCCAGCACGCCCCTCGTTGGCTGTTCGTGACACGATGCCCCTCCCTGTTGGTCTTCGTCCCGAAGACCACGCGCTTCTTTCCGTCCCCGAAATAGATCCAACAATTTCCTACTCTGTCCGTGGTGAGTCTTCTCCTTCACCTTCTTTTCGTCATGTCGCGCGTTCGCAAGCGCAACAGTACTGACCGCCGTCATGATCAGGTCGCCTGTGCCGACGCATTTGGCTCCGTCATGTCTACTTGCTCGTACTGCCGTAAAAAGAAATTAACCTGCACCGCGGCGGACAACGCTTCCAAGTGTCGCCCGTGTCTTGCTGCGAACCGCACTCGTTGTGACGTTCACGGGGCAGATCGTGAGTCCCCCCTTGCCTCGTCAAGTGTCTTCTAACATGGTAGTGCGTGTCTTCATCGAACGGAAACGTCAACTGGACAGTGAGCGCCAAGCGACCCTGAGCAAGCTTCTCCGCTTGGAGCGACAGTCCCGCGCCCTTGAGGAAGAGGCCTTGGAGGCGTTCCGTCGCGAGTCGGAGCTTCTGGACGAGGAGGAGGAGAAAGAGCGACGGGACGCTGAGTCATCCCGGGCGGTGGCCTCCTCGGTTCCCGTCCTGTCCCCTGACGGCACTTCCCTGGTGCCCTCCTGGCCGCAAGGGTCCGCCCTTCCTGTCGACTCTTTTCCTAGCGCCTCATCCGACGATTTCCTCGCCGGGTTTGACTTGTCCGTGGGGTTTCCTTTGGTCGATCCGGGTTCCTCTGGTGGAACTCCTGAAGTTTCTCGGGGCAGTTGAGATTCGTAGCTGGTTGCCATGAATTGTCTTCTGGGCCAAAATCCAGCCATTTAACCAAATACTCCAACTGTCCTTTCGTGATGCGTGAGTCTAGGACTTCCTCAACGTCCCATTCTTTTTCTTCGTCCTCCGCCTCGGCGTCCTTGTCGAGTCGCGCGTTCTCCGGCGCTGGTTCTAGAAGTGAGATGTGGAAAACGTTGGTCCGTAGTCGCATTGTCGAGGGCAACGCGAGAGCGTAATTGTTCTCCGAAATCTTTTTGTCGATCTTGAACGGTCCGACTTTGCGAAAGTCGAGCTTCCTGCTTGGTCGCTTCGTGCGAAGATTTCGAGAAATGAGGTAAACTTTGCCCCCCTCTTCTAGGCGAGGTCCCTCGAGCCTGTTTCTGTCGTAGAACTTCTTCATCCGTGTTCGTACGAATTCGAGTTCTTCCTTGAGCATCGCGTGCAGCGAGCTCATTTTGTCGGCTTTGACTGCCGCTCTGGGCACCGAAACCTCGGGCCCTTGTCGCAAATCTGCTTCGTAGCCGTAATTCGCGAAGAATGGTGTGACCTTCGTGGTCTCCGTGACGGTGGTGTTGTAGGCGAGTTGTGCCGTTGGCAACAGCTCGACCCAGTCATCCTGCTGGAAATTGACGTACAACCGTAGGTATTGTTCGACAACCTGGTTGAGTCGTTCCGTCTGTCCGTCCGTCTGTGGGTGGTAAGCGGTTGAGAGCTTACTTTTCGTACCCAGTCTCGTCATCAGAGCCTGCCAAAACTTTGATGCGAACTTGGTGTCTCTGTCCGTGATCCATTCCTCTGGCCATCCGTGGACCGAGGTTATGTTGCGATAGATCACGTCTGCGAGTTGTTCTGCTGACCATGTTTCCTTGTAAGGGAGGAAGTAACTCCACTTGGTGAGTCTGTCCACCATCGTGAGGATGCTGTCGTATTCCACTCCCGTTACTGAGTCCTTGGATATCGGCAGCTTGGTGATAAAGTCCATCGTCACCGAGCTCCATGGTCGTTCTGCAACTGGCAATGGCTGTAGTAGCCCGTACGGCTTGTGTCGTCCTGGTTTGCTTCGCTTGCAGAGGTCGCATTCCGCCCGGACCCCTTCTGCCGTCTGCTTGATTCCTGGGAAGTCGTAGTTCTGCTTGACTTTCGCAATTGTCTTGCCAATTCCCATGTGTCCTCCGAGTCTTGACTCGTGGATCTTTCGAATGAGCTCCTTTTGGTCACCAGGCCTGACGTAGGCCTTGTCGTGGTACCAGAGTCTCGTCCCTTCAAGTCGCAATCCTGCAATCTTGGATTCTGGCTCTTCTTGCCATGCATCGCGCTGATCGTCCGCGATGATCCCTTGGAAGTCTCGTTCCAATCTTTGTTCTCTGAAGGCCGCACAGCATTCTACAAACGGTTGCAGAGGCCTGGCTTCGGGATCTTCCGACTGTTGCTGAAGTGCTGCGATCTCGTAGTCTTCAGTCGGTTGGGAAGCGTGCCGTAGCGATCCGTCTGTCTGTTGATGTAGCAATGGTGGTGAGGCTTCAGACGTGTTGTCGTGATGATCCGCTCTCCTACTCAAGGCATCTGCTCGTGCGTTCTCTGAGCCTTTCTTGTAGTGGATCGTGAAGTTGAATTCGGACAGAAATTCTGCCCACCGAGTCTGTCGTCCGTTCAGCACCTTGGTGGTGGTGAAGTATCGTAAGTTCTTGTGGTCCGTGTACACCTGGACTTCGTGTGTCGTGCCGCTGAGGTATGGTCTCCATTCCTGAAATGCTTCAATGATTGCGAGAAGCTCCTTGTCGTGGATCGGGTAGTTGAGCCTTGGTCCTTCGAGTTTCTTGGAGAAGAACGCAACTGGATGAAGCTTGCCGTCCTTGTCCCTCTGACCAAGTTGTCCTCCGATCGCGAAGTCCGAAGCATCAGCCTCGACTTCGAAAGGTGTGCTTGGATCAGGCAGCATGAGCACCGGGTCGGCGATGATCGCATCGCGGATCCGCTGGAAAGCCTGCTCGTGCTCCTGCTTCCACTGGAATGTGGCATCCTTTTTGGTAAGTTCGTGCAGAGGTCTCGCGAAGTCGCCGAAATTCTTGATGAACATTCTGACGAAGTTGGCGAATCCGATAAATCCTCTGACCTCCGTGGCGTTCGTCGGTGTCGGCCACGTCTTAACAGCTTCCAGTTTCTCGGGTTCGATCTTGACCCATCCCGGGGAGATTTCGTAACCCAGAAACACTGTTTTCTTGACATGAAACTCGCTCTTGTCCTTGTTGACTGACAATTTGTGCTCGTGCAGTGCGTCCAGCACCTGCCGCACGTGTTTCTTGTGTTCTTCGAGTGTCTTGGAGTAGATGAGAATGTCATCCAAGTAACAGACTGCGAATTTATCGAGGCAATGTCGAATTGCGTGGTCGATAGCGGCTTGAAACGTCGCTGGTGCGTTGGTCAACCCAAACGGCATGACGAGGTACTCGTAGTGTCCGTAGGGTGTCCGAAAAGCCGTCTTCCATTCGTCTCCTTCCTTGATGCGGATGTGGGCGTACGCTGTCGGAAGGTCGAGTCGTGTGAAGTGTTGTGCTCCTGACAGCTGATCTCGAAGCCTTGAGATCAGTGGCAGTGGGTAGCGGTTCTTCACCGTCTCGTTGTTCAACTGCCGGTAGTCCACACACATCCTGAGCCTTCCATCCTTCTTTGGGACGAAGAGGACTGGGTAGCCCGCTGGAGATGTCGATGGTCTGATGTGTCCTACCTCGAGGTTCTTTTCGAGATAGCTCCTCAACTCTGCATCTTGCTTCTCGTTGGTGTGGTACACCTTGAAAAACTTCAACTGGGCTCCTTCCTTGAGTTTGATCTCGTGATCCCAAGGTCCGTGGTCTGGTAGCCCTGCAAGATGTTTTGCCGTGAACGCCGGGTGCCCCTTGTAGTCGTCTGGGATCTGCCCCGTCTTTGCGTTCTTCGCTGTACCCTCGTAGTACGCGAACTTGTTGTTCCCAGGCTCGATGCTTGCTGCTTCGAGTTCCCTGACTTCTTCTGCTGCCAGCTCGATGCTTGCCGCTTCGAGCTGATTGACCCATTGTTCGTGTTTGAGCATTCCGTGCTCGTCGACTGAGACGACGGCAATGGTTCGTTCCTCCCGTGTCTGCTTCTTTCGTCGTGTGCCGCTTCTTCCGGATTTCAGAGTGCGTTCTTCTGCACTGGCTGCTTCCTGCGGTGGGCCCGTAGAGGGGGTTCGTTCTGACCCGCTGCTCTCCCGTGGCTCCTGTTCTGCGCGTTCTCCCATCGAGTTGGTCGGATGCTCTCGCTGTTCCCGCGGTCGCAGATGGCCATCTCCCTTCCAACTGATGTCTGGGTCGTAATCCTCATGCCATGGGCGTCCGAGAATCATATCTTTCTCTGGTCCCATGTTCACGATGTCGAATACCACTTGGGTGGTTTTTCCTTCCACCTCGATGTCGAGTGGTTCTGTTTCTCGTCGTACCCATTGCGTGTCGAATGGTCCTTTGACGACGTGTGGTTGCTTCTTGATCCTCCATGGGATTCTGAGTTGATTCACAAATGTGGGCGCAATGAGATCCATCTGCGCTCCTCCATCCACTAACGCGAGGGCTTCGATCTTCCCCCATCGCGCTGTGATCCAGAGCCTGTTGTCTGGCTTGGTGCTTCGTACAGCAGCTACTTCGTGTTCGTCTGCTGGGAGGTCGTTGTAAGGCTTCTGCTTGCGCCAGTTCTTCCTGTACTGTGCAGCCTGTCTCCGTTGTTGTGGAGTTAGAGATTTCCGGGCCCCTCGGAGGGCCCTGAGCCGTTTCCCAAGCTCGCGTAGTACTTCAAGGCGTCCCTGTCCGCACCTTGGCTTGCGGCATCAATCGTCTGGTGTTCTTGGAGCCATTGGGCCGCCCATGTCTCAACTGGGCGTCTCTCGTTCCTTCGGAACGCTCTTGTCCTCTGGTGTGGCTTCCTCTGGGATTGCTGTTCCATGTATCCCCAGATTTTCTCGTCGGCGTGTGATAGGCAGTCTGCACTTCGGCATTCGTCGACTCCTACGCCTGTCATACAGCGTCGGGGCCAGGCTGCCTTGGGCTTGACCCTTAGCCTGCCCTCGTGAGTGCGTTGGGTGTCCCACAACATGCTTGCGGGAGCGTCGCCGCTGTCGTATACCCATCTGATGGGCAGGGGTTGCATTCCCTTTTCTTCTCTTGTGGGCCAGAAACTGTTGCGAAATTTGTCCTGGAAGTGGTACCGACATTCGTGCGCGATGCACTGGAACCAGGGCAGGTAGATGTGACTTTCTTTTCGTGGGTCCACCCGCTCGTGGTCTTCTGGTAACAACTGGAATCCCTCCGTGTTGTTCTCGCCCCGAAAACCCCACCATTCAAGGTCGGAGGTTTGTCGTCCGGCGCGCACGATGTGCTGATGTCGCGTCCAGTATTCTTCCCAGCTCTGCTGTTTTCTTCCTTTCGCCGCATTCTGTTCCTGTGCGTAGTCGAAAAGTTGCTCGGGGTATCGTACTCCGTTTTCGTATCCTTCCGCCTCTTCGGTGGGTCCATCCCACGGTGTGTGGTGCGGAAGTGCCTGGCGGATGTCGTCCTGCAAGGCCTGTGCCTCTCTTAATGTCTTTTCGACGTGATCCCCGGCCCTGTTGTTGGCCTTGGTGATCTCTTGGACTCGTTCTCTGGCGAAATCGAGTTCCGCGCAAAGTTGTCCGTACTGGTCGTTCCTTCTTTGGAGAAGTTGCTCGAGTTCTTCTTTCTCTCTTGACAACTCCTCGATCCTTTGCCGTTGGCTTAGGACCTTCTGTTGCAGAAAAATGAGGTTCGGGCTGACTCCTCCTTCACCCTCGTGGGTTCGCCATTGCCCGTCCTCTTGCTGAACCAGGGTGATGCCCCAGTCCTCAGCGACTTGTCGGATGTACCGCGGGGGAGCCAGTTCTCCCTCGTCATCCGTTTCGATGAAAGCATGGTGGGCGGTGTCGTTTCCCTCCTGGTGGTTGCTGCTCATCAAGTCTTCTTGATCCGAGTCGGTGAGTTCATCGTCCTGCTCGATGACTCGGTCAATGTCGATTTCGAGGTCGTCCTGCGTGTAGCTGGCGGCTGCGACCTCCAGAAATCGGGTTCTTCTTCCGACCGTGTCTTGGTCGATGGTGGCGGCTTCCTTCCCTGGAACCGGTCTCCACTCTTTCTTGCTGCGGCAGTCACGTTTGAAGTGACCCTTCCTCCCGCAGTTGTAACAGGTGATGCCTGATTTGTCCTTGGCACCATCTCTCTTTCCTGCCCACTGTGCCTGGGCAGCGCTGACGTCCATGGGTCCCGAGTGCGTGCCGTACGCCGTGCTCTGGTGCTGGCGTTTCTTTTTGTCGTTGGGCTTGTGGTAGCCTGCGGATCGCTGAGTCTCGCTGCCCTTCTTCTGTTGTTTGCGGGCGAACTGTCGGTCGTCAATCGTGACAGCCATGGCGATGTACTCGTCGAGCGTGTCAGGTCGGCTCTCCTTGTAGAGCTCGTCCTTGACCTCCTCCTTCAGTCCTCCGTAGAACAGGTGCATCAGCCCCTCGTCGTCTATCTCTGCCTTCATGGAGTCTTGTCGGAAAATCGTGGCGTAGGCGGTGGCTGACCTAGTCTGCTTCAGCCGTCCTAGCCGTTCCTGGGCGTGCAACTTCTCGTCCTTGTCACCGAACACCTTCTGAATCTCACTCTCGAACTCGGAGTAGTTCTCGAAGACCTTTTTGGTGAAGGGTTTGTGGATTGCTCCGCCGAGGAAATCACTCAGTGTTCCCGTGAACCACTTGAGTGCCTTGTCCTTGAGTCGGGCGGCGGCGTATCTGGTCTTGGATTCCTCGGTGGCGAATTGGTGCGAGTTGTGGTCGAGGTAGTTCCGCATCGCCGTGATCCAACCTGGCAAGGCTTCCTGATCGCCCCCGTACTTCTCGGGTTGCTCCAATTTGACCTTCGTCTTGGCCGGGTCCTTGGTGTGGACCTCGGTCGCCGCAAGTCGGGCTGCCAATGCCGCGTTGCTGGCCTTGGTCTTCGCAAGCTCTTCTTCAGTTTCATCGAGTCGTTCGGTGACTCTCTGAAGCGCGGCCGTGATCTGGCCCGGCGTCGGTTGAGTTGCCATGTCGTTTTACCTTCGAGCCTGAACTGTAACAGATCAAAGGGAGTTAGCAACGTGTGACGAACCTGTCTCTGGACCCGTCCTGTTAGGGTTCAGTATCGGTCGAAGGTATTCTCTCAAGGGTGCGTAGGTTCGGTGCAGCCAAAGGGTGCACAACAAAGACTTGTCTCAACAGTAGGCTCTCGAGCTTGTAGCGAACTGTAGTTGTGATTGCTAACTGGAGAACTCCCAGAGCTCTCCAGAACGAGTGACTATATACTATCTAAGTCTTGAGGTATCTCCGTACCTTGCTCTGTATGCTCCGTGCCAGAGCACCCAGAGCGTCGTGCTCTCCCTGCTCTGTGCCAGAGCACCCAGAGCGTAGCGTGCTCTGTCGTGCCAAGAGCAGAGCACCCAGCTGGCCGCCGGTGATTGGCTCGGGGCGGCCCGCGCCCCGTGGTGGCATGTCTCCAGCACGCCCCTCGTTGGCTGTTCGTGACATCGTAGTTGAACCTTGGGCCTAGCCGGCCGGTCCGCCTCACCGCGTGCACTGGCTCGGCTGGGTCTTTCCTTCTGGAGAACCGCATGCCCTTCACTGGGTGTGCCGGGGAACCAGGACTTTTACTCTGAACAAATTAGATCGCTTAAAGAAGGCCTATGCTCGAATACATTAGCATGGAATAATAGAATAGGACGTGTGGTTCTATTTTGTTGGTTTCTAGGACCGCCGTAATGATTAATAGGGACAGTCGGGGGCATCAG
>NW_026944347.1:22500-23961 GCF_033439085.1 Chaetomium fimeti
CTGCGCGGCTGCGAGCAGGTGAGCCCATTTTTAGCGAAAACCCATACAAATGAGTTTTGCGGGATTGAGAAATCCACCCCAGAGCCCGCCGGCCCGTGGGAGGCACTGCGCCCTGGTCGGTGGGTATATGAGAAGGGAGCAGCAGCCAGAGCGGCGAGAGCAGCCAGGGCAGCCAGAAACGGTACAGAAGGTGCCGGCTGGCTTCCACGGCCCTGCCCGCGGTCTGCGCGGCCTCCTCACTCCTTTCGGGGTTCGTGGCACGACTGTGTGCGGCTGCGAGCAGGTGAGCCCATTTTTAGCGAAACCCATACAAATGAGTTTTGCGGGATTGAGAAATCCACCCCAGAGCCCGCCGGCCCGTGCGCCCCCACTGCGCCCTGGTCGGTGGGTATATGAGAAGGGAAGCAGAAAGCCCTGTGGGGGGATGTCGAGCAAGCCTCGGCACCCCTCCACGGCAGCCTTCGCAGGCCGCTGACGGTTCCCATTTCGTTCATCGCCGCCTTCGCGTGGTGCCCTACGGTCTGCCGGGGGTACCGACGATTGCGGCGAGCACCACCCCAGCACCGCTGCTGCCCTGGCGCTACCCGCCCGGGGTCCGCACGGCATCTGGGAAGACTCTTTCAGGCGCAAGGGAATACCCCATGTGCGCCGAGGGGTGGGCTATGTGGGTGTTTGGCGGTTCGCCATACCTGTTTCAAAGCCACCGGGGGCACCTACCGGTTGGGGACGCCTTCAGGGCTGAACCTCCCGGTCGGGCCTCCTCTTGGGGGCGCTTAGAGGCGGTGACTTCGGGGCGTTCGCGCCCCGCTCTCGCCCGCCGACAGCGCTCTGGGGAATTCAGGAGAGGGAAAGCGGATGTGACCCGCGGCGAGACCGGCACGCGCCGGACGAGCTGCGCGGCCACGCGGGCCCAGCCCGCCGACCCAGTAACCTAGTGAACTCTTCCGCCCTGAAATACGGCGGTTGGCCTTAACCGGCGCACGATAGTTACCTGGTTGATTCTGCCAGTAGTCATATGCTTGTCTCAAAGATTAAGCCATGCATGTCTAAGTATAAGCAATTATACCGCGAAACTGCGAATGGCTCATTAAATCAGTTATCGTTATTTGATAGTACCTTATACATGGATAACCGTGGTAATTCTAGAGCTAATACATGCTAAAAATCCCGACTTCGGAAGGGATGTATTATAGATTAAAAACCAATGCCCTTCGGGCTCTCTGGTGATTCATAAAACTTCTCGAATCGCACGGCCTTGCGCCGGCGATGGTTCATTCAAATTTCTGCCCTATCAACTTTCGACGGCTGGGTCTTGGCCAGCCGTGGTGACAACGGGTAACGGAGGGTTAGGGCTCGACCCCGGAGAAGGACCTGAGAAACGGCTACTACATCCAAGGAAGGCAGCAGGCGCGCAAATTACCCAATCCCGACACGGGGAGGTGGGGGTAGTGACAAATAAAT